>NC_052163.1:11174929-11302348 GCF_902713615.1 Scyliorhinus canicula
CTGTGCATCTGTGGGATGACGGAGCAGGAGAGTGGAGCTAAGAGGTGACACAGGCAAAATGGGCCAAATGGCTTCCTTCTGTGCTGTAGCCTTCGACAACCGTTTCTTTCGTGGTGTTACAACCCTCACGGGGGTCACGGGGGATGGGCTATAAGGTCCCCCGTGACCTCAGCAGGGCTTCACCTTAACGACGACAGCCTGTCTAGTATAAAAACCCCAGCCTGAGTCAAGGTCAGGGCGGGAGAACTCTTCAGGGAGTGGAGTAGATTAATTGTGTGTTTCCTTTGTTTATGCCTCTCGTTCCCTTGTGGTCATTCTGCTCGGAACCAACACTGGCGACGAGAATCATGTGAAGCTGCCGACGGTGCCAATTTCTAAGAACTCGGACCACTTTTCAAACGCCTCAGTAGGCCGTTTCTCAACCAGTGGACATGTGATATATCAGCAAACGGGAACCGTTTGATACAGGCTTGGATGATTGGGGTCAATATGTGGAGCGTATGCAATACTTTTTTCGAACAAATGCCATAACTGCAGCCAAACAGCAGACGGTCATCCTACTAATGTCTTGTGGAGGTGCCACATTGTCAAAAGCCTCACCTACCCCGATGCCCCAGATACGCGGGCTTTCGTCGCCCTAGTGGCTTCTGTAGGTGAACCCTTCAACCCCAAGCCTCCCATGATAGTCCATCATTTTCGATTCCACACTATTACCCAAAGTCAGGGCGAGTCCACAACTGAATTCCTGGCCCGTCTGTGGAAACCCATGGAATTTTGCAAGTTCCGTGCAACATTGAACAAAGCCTTCTGGGACCGATTGGTTTGCGGGATCTGCAATGCATCAGAACTCCTGGCCGAAATGCATCTGGACCTGCACAGAGCGGTCAACATTGTCACACCCCCCAAAAGTGCAGAGCAATGGATGCAGGAGCTTCAAGGGATAGCGGTCCTCAGTTTGGGACTCCCGACCGCACGCCACGCACCATTTCCGAGACCCGAGGATGCGGGTCCCCGACCTTTGGGCCACTACCACCGAGAGCCGGACCACCATCAGAGGGGCCCAGAGGCCCGACGGACATTATCCCCAATCCAGATGACCAAGAGCGGGAACACTGGTATCCGTCCGGCTGCCGAGACTGGGCCGACAGATGCCCCTGTGAGGGCCCAACCCCTGCCGTCCCCTCAGGCACGACTGGCCTCCCCATGACCGGACATGTTACATGGATCAAGAGGTCGACCACTACAGCAGTTGAACTGCATTGTGGCACCAAAAGTGGTGCGGATCCACATCACAATCCGAATAAACGGCCAACCCATCCGGATGGAATTGGATACCGGGGCCTCAGGCTCCGTGGTCAGCCACTGCACCTTTGACTAGGTTAGCTCGGGATTCTGGTGTTGTATCTCTCCAATTCAGATACTTTGACCAGTACTTTCCCAGATGTCTTTATTAACGAGGAGAACAAAGGACAACACAAATATAAAAACAAACCAACTTTATTTAATAACAATAAAGTTAACCCTCCAGGGGGCACGGCAGCACAGTGGTTAGCACTGTTGCTTCACAGCGCCAGGGTCCCAGGTCTGATTCCCGGCTTGGGTCACTGTCTGTGCAGAGTCTGCACGTTCTCCCCGTGTCTGCGTGGGTTTCCTCCGGGTGCTCCGGTTTCCTCCCACAAGTCCCGAAAGACGTGCTTGTTAGGTGAATTGGACATTCTGAATTCTCCCTCAGTGTACCTCAACAGGCGACGCAATTTGGCGACGAGGGGATTTTCACAGTAACTTCATTGTGGTCTTAATGTAAGCCTACTTGTGACAATAATAAAGATTTTTTAAAAAGTTTGTATACCATAAGCAATTTCCACCGGTCCCTCACCGTCTTTCATGATCAATATCTGGGTTTCAATTAAGGCATGTGTCGTCATCCTTTAAGAACAAAAAATAGTTAACCCTGAGTTAACCCAAACAAAATACTAGAGATATTCAAGATTTATTTATACTACGTTATGATAGCCTCAGTTGACCCATGGGTCCGATACTGAGTCTCTCGTTGCTACAAAGGTGGATCTTGCTAGCTGCTTCCTTCCTTCATTCCATCTCTGGTCAGCTGTATGGATGGTCATGGTCACCTCCCATGGTGAATCTTCGGTGCTGATGTGTCTTGGGTGTCTACCTTTATTCCCCTCCCTTCACGTCTTTCTAAAAGCTTCTCTGCCAATGAGGCCTCGAGAGGGGGGGGGTCCCAACACCCAATTAATTAGATGATGGCCGCTTGACAGGACACAGGGAGCCTGCCCCAGGTGTCACTCTCTGGTGGTGTGGTTTGTATGTATCTTGTTGCTATATAATTTAACGGTGAGACTTCTGGGTGCCCAAGAATCTGGCTCGGTCTGGACTACGCATATCGAATCGGTGCTTATCAATACTTATCAATACATGTTTATCACGGATAGGAGATTATTGCAAATGAGACTCCCAGAAGGTATGTTGCCTCCCGGGTGCCAGGGTCAGGGATGTCTCGGATCGAGTCTACAGGATTCTTAAGGGGAGGGTGAGCAAGCAGAAGTCATGGTGCAAATAGGCACCAACGACATAGCTAAGAAAAGGGATGAGGATCTAAAATGTGACTTTAGGGAGTTAGGTTGGAAGCTAAAGAGCAGCACAAGCGGAGTAGTAATCTCAGGATTGCTGCCAGTGCCACGTGCAAGTGAGGCAAGGAACAGAGAGCGAGTGCAGCTGAACATGTGGCTACAGGGCTGGTGCAGGAGGGAAGGCTTCAGATATGTGGATCATTGGGATATCTTCTGGGGAAGGTGGGACCTGTACATGAAGGATGGATTGTACCTAAACTGGAGGGGAACCAATATCCTGGGAGGTTTGCTAGAGCTCTTCGGGAGGGTTTAAACCAGTTTGGCAGGGGGATGGGAACCAGAGCTATGGATCAGAGGATAGTGTAGCTGTTGAACAGGCAGAAATAGTGTGCAGCAAGTCTGTGAGGAAGGATAGACAGTTGATAGGGCAAAGTTACACTCAGTGGGATGGGTTAAAGTGTGTCTGGTTCAATGCAGAGAGTGTCAGGAATAAGGGAGATGAACTTAGAGCATGGATCAGTACTTGGAACTTCGATGATGTGGCCATTACGGGTTCATGGATTTCACAGGGGCAGGAATGGCTGTTAGATGTTCTGAGGTTTCGCTGTTTTAAGAAGAATAGGGAGGGAGGTAAAAGAGGAGGGGGAGTGGCACTGTTAATTAGGGAGTGCACCACAGCTGCAGAAAAGGAGGTAGTCGAGGAGGGTTTGTCTACTGAGTCAGTATTGGTGGAAGTCAGAAACAAGAAAGGAGCAGTCACTTTATTGGGAGTTTTCTATAGACCCTCCAATAGCAGCAGAGAGATGGAGGAACAGATTATCGGCAGATCTTGGAAAGGTGCAGAAGTAACAGAGCTGTTGTCATGCGTGACTTCAACTTCCCTAATATTGACTGGAACCTCCTTAGTGCAAATGGTTTGGATGGAGCAGATTTTGTCAGGTATGTACAGGAAGGATTCCAGACTCAATATGTAGATAAGCCGACTAGGGGGAGGCCATATTGGATTTGGTGCTTGGCAACGAACCAGCCCAGGTGTCAGATGTCTCGGTAGGAGAGCATTTCAGTGACCACAACTCCTTGACCTTTAACCATAGTCATGGAGAGGGATAGGAGCAGATAGTATGGGAAGATATTTAATTGGGGGAGGGGAAATTATACTGCTATTAGACAGGAGCATAAAGTAGGAACAAGAGAAGTGGAGCTTCTAGTCAAGAGGAAGAAGGAAGCTTACATAAGGTTGAGGAAGAAAGGCTCTGGTAGGGATCTGGAGGATTACAAGGTAGCCAGGAAGGAACTCAAAAATGGACTCAGGAGAGCAAGAAGGGGGCATGAAAAAGCCACCCATGACAACACTCTGTTACTTCTGTACCTTTCCTGGCGGGAAGGATTAGGGAAAACCCCAAGGCATTCTACACTTACGTGAGAAATAAGAGGATGATCACAGTGAGAGTAGGGCTGATCAGGGATAGTGGAGGGAACTTGTGTCTAGAGTCTGAGGAGATAGGGAAGGCCCTAAATGAATATATTGCTTCAGTATTCACTAGAGAGAGGGATCTTGTTGCTCGTGAGAACAGTGTGAACCAGGTTAATCGACTCAAACAGGTTGATACTAAGAAGGAGGATGTGCTGGAAATTTTGAAAAGCATCAGGGATAGATAAGTCCACTGGGCCTGACGGGATATACCCACGGTTACTACGGAAAGCGAGGGAGGAGATTGCTGCGCCGTTGGCGATGATCTTTGCGTCCTCACTCTCCACTGGAGTAGTACCGGATTGGAGGGAGGCGAATGTTGTTCCCCTGTTCAAGAAAGAGAATAGCGAAATCCCTGGGAATTACAGACTAGTCAGTCTTACGCCTGTGGTGAGCAAAATATTGGTAAGGATTCTAAAAGATAGGATTTATGATTATTTAGAAAAACATAGTTTGATTAAAGATAGTCAGCATGGCTTTGTGAGGGGCAGTTCATGCCTCACAAGCCTCATTGAATTCTTTGTTGGATGTGACGAGACATTGATGAAGGTCGGGCAGTGGATGTGGTGTATCTGGATTTCAGTAAGGCTTTTGATAAAGTTCCCCATGGTAGGCTCATTCAGAAAGTTAGGGGGTATGGAATACAGGGAAATGTGGCTGGCGGAGACAGAATTGGCCGGCCGAAAGAACACAGCAAGTGGTAGTGGATGGAAAGTATTCCACCTGGAGGTCGGTGACCAGTGGTGTTCCGCAGGGATCTGCTCTGGGACCTCTGCTCTTTGTGGTTTTTATAAATGATTTGGATGAGGAAGTGGAAGGGTGGGTTAGTAAGTTTGCTGATGACACAGAGGTTGGGGGGAGTTGTAGATAGTGTTGAGGGTTGTTGCAGGTTACAACAGGACATTGACGGGATGCAGAGCTGGGCTGAGAAGGTGGCAGATGGAGTTCAACCTTGTTAAATGTGAAGTGATTCATTTTGGAAGGTCGAATTTGAATGCTGAATACAGGGTTAAAGGCAGGATTCTTGGAAGTGTGGAGGAACAGAGGGATCTTGGGGTCCACGTACATAGATCCCTCAAAGTTGCCACCCAGGTTGATAGGGTTGTTAAGAAGGCATATGGTGTGTTGGCTTTCATTATCAGGTGGATCGAGTTTAAGAGCCGTGAGGTTTTGCTGCAGCTTTATAAAACCCTGGTTAGACCACACTTGGAATATTGTGTCCAGTTCTGGTCGACTCATTGTAGGATGGATGTGGATGCTTTGGAGAAGGTGCAGAGGCGATTTACCAGGATGCTTCCTGGACTGGAGGACATGTCTCATGAAGAAAGGTTGAAGGAGCTAGGGCTTTTCTCACTGGAGCGAAGAAGGAAGAGAAGTGACTTGATAGAGTTGTACAAGGTGATGAGAGGCATGGATAGAGTGTATAGCCAGAGACTTTTCCCCAGGGCGGAAATAGCTGTCACGAGGGGACATAATTTTAAGGTGATTGGAGGAAGGTATTGGGGAGATGTCAGAGGATCTTTACACAGAGAGTGGTGGGTGTGTGGAATGCACTGCCAGCAGAGGTGGTGGAGTCAGAGTCATTAGGGACATTAAGCGACTCTTAGACAGGCACATGGACAGCAGTAAATTGAAGGGGTGTAGGTTAGGTTGAACTTAGATTAGGATAAATGGTCGGCACAACATTGTGGGCCGAAGGGCCTGGACTATGCTGTACTGTTCTATGTTCTATGTTCTAATACAATCAATGATCGCCTGATGGGCGATTGATGGGGCAGGTCCAGACACTTTCTGGCAGTCTGTCTGTGGGTTGTGTATTCGACGTTTCGACCAGTCCGAATTCCCATCCTGCTGGAGCTTTAACTGCAGTTTGATGTAAAGTGCCCAAATCTTAGATGTCAAATATCCAATTTAATTGGGCCTTAAAACTAGGCCATGTCTGGTCACCACAGTCCCTCCTCTTGATCCAGCGAGTGTCAGCGAAACGGATCGCACAATCTCAACCAAGCCATCCAATGGACGAGTATCCGAATATTGGGCTAACAATAGGATGTGGTCAGGTCAGGTGTGTCAGGAAGCGGACCCACAGGGGAATCTGGATGTTTGAACCCCAATTCCAGAGTTCCTCCCACCATGTCGTTTCTTTGATTTCACTGATGCGCCTTTTGATCTCCGTCGTTTGTTACACTGCTTTGACAAAGGTCTTGTGTGGAATGGCCAATTGTGTCCAAATTTGTCGTAGTTTCTCGGGCAGAAATGTATCAACATTTTCAAAGTACTCCCCCAGAATCTGACTAAATTCCTCACCAGTGTTTGTCAGTGTTTTTTCTTTCCTGTCTATGTCCACCATCTCAATGAATCCGACCCCATTGGGAATATGTGTCCTGATGAATAGGTGCTGTTGTTAATGTCGCCTTTGCTGCCCCACACTGGTAGATTCCGAGCGAGATTGTAATACAATATTCTCCCTCCCTCCTGTAAGTTTCCTGGGTGACATCCCTTTCCAAATTTCCGAATTTCCAGGGTACAATTTAGATCAGGATTTCTCCTGAACCCACATTGGGCATGTTCGTTTATATACACCGGGTACGGACACACGACTGTTTGAAAATGAAAATGAAAATCGCTTATTGTCACAAGTAGGCTTCAAATGAAGTTACTGTGAAAAGCCCCTAGTCGCCACATTCCGGCGCCTGTTCAGGAAGGCTGGTACGGGAATTGAACCGTGCTGCTGGCCTGCCTTGGTCTGCTTTCAAAGTCAGCGATTTAGCCCAGTGTGCTAAACCAGCCCAGCTGGTTTTGTCTGTGTGTTCATATTAGTGCAGACAGCTGCCAATGTTCCTCCCTCCTTTTTCATGTACAATGGGGTCCCACCATGCCCCATCCACATCCCTCCTTGGATGATTCCTACGATTTCTGTTTCAAAGAGTCTTCACCCGACCTTGTCCTTTAAGATTACAGGGATTGCGAACACCATCCCCGAGTGCGATCCCGGGGTTTCTCTATCACTGCCGTTAGACCAGACCCTGGACAGTTGTCCCAATTAACAGCCAGTGATATTGGGGCTTCCTTTTCCCCGGTGCAGGTGTTTGATTTGTTCATCGCTGACCCAGGATGGAACTTTCCCGCTGCTGACCTGGCCGAGGTTCTCTCTCAGTTGCTTGACCGCCCGTTGCCCATAGATACTGCGCAGAGTATGATTCTGTTGCCAAGCATCACCCTCCACCCAGCCTCGGGGCTTGGTTTGGGTGTGTCCTTCGAGTACAGCAACCAGAAGGCCACTGGCCCTGTTCCCTGCCAAATCTCCCTCGGCATCCTGTCCAACATTTTCGCTGCCCAAGACCTGTTTAACTTGTTGGGTAAGGACCCTGACCAAATCAGCAAAATGAAGGGCATTAAGGTGGACGCCTCGGCTCAGCAGGCAGTAGCCGAATCATTCAGATTTCCCTCCTTTTGCACTCCTTTGATCTGGGCGTCACTTCCCCCTCGTGGGTCCCAGTCGTTCGGCTCAATAACCTCCAGGAAGCTGCTAAAAAAAAAAACCCTTCTTCCAGTGACATCAAACAACCGACATGGGATACCTAGGGCGGCACGATAACACAGTGGTTAGCACGGTTGCTTCACAGCTCCAGGGTCCCAGGTTCGATTCCCGGCTTAGGTCACTGTCTGCGCGGAGTCTCCACGTTCTCCCCGTGTCTGCATGGGTTTCCCCCGGGCGCTCCGGTTTCCTCCCACAAGTCCCGAAAAACGTGCTGTTAGGTGAATTGGACATTCTGAATTCTCCCTCCGTGTACCCGAACAGGTGCCGGAGTGTGGCGACTAGGGGCTCTTCACAGTATTTTCATTGCAGTGTTAATGTGAGCCAACTTGTGACACTAAAAGATTATTATTATTACTAGAGGCTGGCTTCCGTGAAATGGGAGGACAGGGAAGTGTGAGGGGGGGGGGTCTCAGGAATGCTGGATGTAGCTTCCCAAAACATAGCGGGTTGGGTTTGAGGCTACTGTCACGGGAGGGTTATGACACAGTATAGCTGGTTACTTTCATCGAATAACTAGTTAACATGGGACGTTGGCCAAACCCTTTAAACCCAATACATACCTGGAGTGAACAGAAAAGTGACTGTTTACATTGGGATAGATATCCTCGTACCTCCTCCGAGGTGGGACCTATGTGGACGGGCTCTGTCTACCGCGTAGCCGCTGTCCTACTGGCGTGTTGAGCGCCGTGCCAAGCGGTTTCGGGAGTCCCGATGCCAGCTGCCCAGATGGGGCGGGGTCTTTTGGTGCCCTGTTTCTTTTGCCGGAGTTTCCTCAGGCTGGATTTCACACCCTGGGGGGTTGGGGGATCGGGGGCGGATTAAGGGGAGCGAGGCCCAGATCCGGTGGTATGGGGTGAGGGACAGGGGGGGGACATGGGGTTCGTTAATCCCTTCTCAAGTGACGTGGTGATGGTGAAAGTGTTGTCGCGAACCAAATGCCTTCATCTGGTTCTCTAGGCACGATCTGGCTTTACTGGGATCCCCCCCGCACCTCGTAAACGGAGGGGCTGGCTTTATCTACCGCCGGATAAGGTCCGGCCTATTTGGGGGACAGGGAGGTACCGGGCTGGGACAGCTTCGTACTGGATGGGGTTTAACCTTACCATCGGAGTAGGCCTTACTCTGCTGCCTGCGTTTTCCCACCTTAACCGCAGCAGAGTGCATTCTGGACATTCTCTATTCCTGTCTCCACGGCGCTCTCCCGTGTGAGGGCCGCGACTTCGGGTTTAAGATAAGTCTAACCCAAATACAGGCTCGATTCCTTGCGCTGTCTTTCAGCGGGGTCATGGAAAATACACTGGAGATGGCAGGGCGGCACAGTGGTTAGCACTGCTGCCTCACAGCGCCAGGGACCCGGGTTCAATTCCGGCCTCGGGTGACTGTCTGTGTGGAGTTTGTCCGTTCTCCCTTGTGTCTGCGTGGGAGTAGAGTAATTGAGTGTTTCATTGAACCTTTGTTTATGCCTCCTGCCTGCCGTTTCCTTGTGGTCACTCAGCTCGGGTCTGACACTCAATCTGTAGTTGTGTTGAAGCCATTGATGTTAGGCAGTTGTGAATGGGCGTTGCCACAATACTGGCAGTACCATCGAATCATAGAATTTACAGGGCATACGGAGGCCATTCGGCCCATTGAGTCTGTACCGGCCCTTACAAAGAGCACCCTACTCAAGCCCACGTCTCGCTCACTGGGCTAAATCGCTGGCTTTTAAAGCAGACCAAGCAGGCCAGCAGCACGGTTCGATTCCCGTACCAGCCTCCCCGGACAGGCGCCGGAATGTGGCGACTAGGGGCTTTTCACAGTAACTTCATTGAAGCCTACTCGTGACAATATGCGATTTTCATTTCATTTCTTTTCATTTCTACCCTATCCCCGTAACTCAGTAACCCCCACTTAACCTTTTTGGATACGAAGGGCAATTTAGCATCTTTGGACTGTGGGAGGAAACCGGAGCACCCGGAGGAAACCCACGCACACACGGGGAGAACGTGCAGACTCCGCGCAGACTTTGACCCAAGCCGGGAATCAAAACTGGGACCCTGGAGCTGTGAAGCAACTGTGCTAACCACTGTGCTACCATGCTGCCCCCAGGGACAGCCAAGGACACTAAAGTCCTGAGGCGTGAGAATTGCCACCTGAGAGGGCCTTGGTTTAATATCCAAAAGACAGCTCCGCCTCCTCCAACGGTGCAGCACTCCTTCAGCACTCGTTTCAGCCTCCGTTACACCATAATATGGAGGAGCAGAAGTAGGCCATTCGGCCCATCAACTCTGCTCTCTGCTCTCATTCTAGTGTTCAAGTCTCTTGCGGTGGGGCGTGTGGTGCGGGGTTTGAACTCACAACCCTCCGAGTTCCCTCATCACCGATTTTCATCGCTGCATCACTGGTGGCTGAGTGTTCAGCTGACTGGGCCCTTAGATCTGGAATTCCTCCCCGTCCTCCGCCCCCGCAACCTCTCTGCCTCTTTAAACCTCTATGTCTCCATTAAGATAGTTTCGTTTAATGAAAAATGTTCTAATAATATTTACTTTTAACATCTTAAGAAAGGGCAAGGATCACTCCGACGCAGAAAGAGACAAACAGCGCTTACTGAATATCAGCTCAGCCCAATCTGTATTGGAGCTCGGAAACTGCCCCTTTCTTCCTGTTTAAATTGGGAATCTGATTAGAATGATGCCAACGAGGCTGATGGTAAAAGCCGGCAAGCTTTTCACAACTCACTCGATTTCCACATCGATACTCGACCGCCAAACATAACACATAGTGCGGCCTCTCACTCCCAGTGCTACCCTCGCTGGGAGGACATATCTCCCCAGGCCCCAATCTGGGCCTGCTTTCAACCATTGCTCATAATGAGCCCCACCCAGGTGGTTGACCTCTGTCCCCTGGGGAGCTCGTATTCCACGGGTCCCACAGGGAGATCAATGAAGGCCTCCCTGTGATCCTTTTGGGGGTTGTCACACCCTTGCCCCCCCCCCCCAGTCCGTAAGCTCCCCGTCAGCTGCCAACAGAGGGGAACCTCTCTGCCGCTTTGCCGGCGGCTGCATCTCCGCCTGCGACGGCTCAGGCTCGGGTGGGGTGTTACAAGTAGCCGAATGCCGCTTCCTGGCTGACCGCTGAAGCTGGGGGGACCTCGGAGCTGGGCACGCTGTCGCCCGCCAGTGATGACACGTCCGTTTCCATGTTGGGATGCGAGTCACCGTCCTCATGCTGTGTCGGGCGCGGCATCCCGGACAGCTGGGCCCTCAACTCGACGGGTGGCTCCTGACGCATCAAAGGCAGAACCACCATCGGTTGGGCGTCCTGATTGGCGGGCTCATACCTGGCTGCTTGAGGGTCTTCCCCATGACCCAGATTTTATAAGAAACTGGCCCAATCATTTCCAGGACTACTCCTGGCAGTCACATGGCTTGAAGTTAAAAACTCACCACTATTCTTAGACATTCTAAATGGTGAACAGGGATTCTCACTCCCTGACTCCTGTGCAGGCTTCGGTGGGTGCTATTCAGGTCAAGCTATGTTTTGAAGTTATCCCCGGGTATAACCTATACCTTCACAGAAGAATTCTACCCACTTACCACTTAGTAGCATCGATATCCTGGGTCCTGTGTTGTTTTTTTTTTAAATAATTTTTATTGAGAAATTTTGATTGACGCACCTTAGTAAAATACCGAAAATAACAATAATATTAACAATCATATACATTCGCCCCATCCCCATGAACAACCCAGCATTTTAACAACAACAACGCAAATTAACACACTATAAAGTTACAGGATAAACACTACTATAATGCACCCCCCCCCCCCCGGGTTGCTGCTGCTATTGACCCAGTTACCTATCTCTGAGCCAGGAAGTCCAGAAAAGGCTGCCATCGTTTATAGAACCCTTGTATTGATCCTCTCAGGGCAAATTTGACCTTTTCCAATTTTATAAATCCCGCCATGTCACTGATCCAGGTCTCCACGCTTGGGGGCCTTGCATCCTTCCATTGTAACAGAATCCTTCGACGGGCTGGAGTCCTGCGTTGTTAAGTAAGAAAAGTAGGCTTTGTAATAACCACTGTTTCAGGTTAAAACTTTTACGTTTTTTTTTCTTTTAAAAGATGCAATCACTGTCTTTACAGAAAAGTAAAAAGATCTCGCATCTGGATCCTTCGGGTTGGTTGAAGGGACCTTCAGGCCCAGCTTGACAATCAATCTATGTTCTATCTTTCCCATGTACCGAGCTGTGAGAGCTGACTCTGCTAGCTGTCCCCTTTCTTCGGGTTTATATATTTTTCTAACAGTTATTAAGTTTTTATGACTTTATTGTAAAGTAACTTTTATTTCACTTGGATTGTAAAAGGTACCTTTAATCTGAATTTTTCTAACACGACTAAGTATTCATTTTGAGCATGACCTCAGCTCATAGATCTGATTACATTGTTTCCTTTGTGATGTTCAAAAATGCTTTGATTTCAAAGGTGATGTGACTTTGATTCCTGTCATTTCTATAGTTTTATTATTATAAAATTGTATCCCCAGCTCATAATTTTGACTTTGATTTGTGTCTAATTTGTCTTCTCGTAGACACGTTGTCTCCAGCTTTCCATATTCACCCGGTGTCACACCTAGAATTGTCACCTAATTCAACTGAACCTCATCCATTCTTTTCCAGCTGCTATCTTAACTTCAATGAAGGTGTCAAATATTGCTTTTTGCTTTATACTAAAGATTCAATTGGTGGTGAGTTTAAAAGACTTGCCTCATATTTAAATATTTGTCACCTAATTCAGCTGAACCTCATCCATTCTTTTCCAGCTGCTTACTGAACTTCAATGAAGGTGTGAAATATTGCTTTTAGCTTTATACTAAAGTTCACTGATTGTATCTTGAAAGACCTGCTTGTTTTGTTTGCCTGCTTGACCAAGGCTATCTGCATTTTACAATCCTCTCCTGGCAGCTGCTGTTAACCCTTCATGGGATTTCCCCCTACATTCTTAGATGTTTCTTAGATCAGATATTGCCAGACATTCATGTTTCAAATGATATATCTTCCCATATTTTCAATTACAGGCTCCATCACCATTGTTGCACGCAGATATGACGTCCCTGGTGCATAATGCCCGTTCCAATGCCCCCGAACCACGGTGTCGCTTCTGCAACTCTTGTTACCACTCGTAATGAGGCCGGAAAGGGCAGACTTAGCCGAGTCCAGAGCCATCAAACCATCAAAGCTCCGCAGGTGGGATTCCAGTAATCACACACAGTGTACGATAAGTGAACAGGAAACCTGTCTCCATGGACTCTGTCCACTGCTTCTTCAAACCCTCTTTGAAAGTCTGGACGGCCCTCTCTGCTGGTCCATTGGAGGAAGGATGATCGGGAGCGATCCGGACAAGCTGAATACCGTTCCGCTGCAGCAACACGGCAAACAACTCGCTGGTGAGAGGCGGGTCATTGTCCATCACCAGGACTTCCGGGATCCCATTGGTGCTGAAGATCTCCCGATTCTCAATCGTGGCCCTGGATGTCGCGAAGGACAGCCTGCAGCCCCTTCGAATGGGCGTCCACGAGCACCAGAAACATGGAGCCGATCAATGATCTCGCAAGGTCTGCACGGAGGCACAACCAAGGATGACCCGGCTATTGCCACAGGTGCAGAAAGGTCACTGGCGGGAGACTCAGAAGGCCCCGGCACGCCGGGAGGCTTTTCACAATGCTCTCGATGTTCCTGTTAACCAAACACAATTCCGGCCCAACGTGTTCATCTTCGATGCCCCCAGATGGCCACTGTGTCCTGCAACTGTGCCTCCCGGCCCTGCAGGGGACTTACCACCCGAGTGCCCCACAATATAACCCCAGCCTCCAAACTGAGTACCGAGAACGTCTGCCGCTCAGCAGCATGAGGCAAAGCTTCACCAACTCCACGCACGCGATACAGAGGTGTGGGGGATATGGAGTGTGGGATATGGAGTGTGGGATATGGAGTGTGGGATATGGAGGAGTGTGGGATATGGGGGAGTGTGGGATACAGAGGAGTGTGGGACATGGAGTGTGGGATATGGAGGAGTGTGGGATACAGAGGAGTGTGGGATATGGAGTGAGGGATATGGAGGAGTGTGGGATATGGAGGAGTGTGGGATATGGAGGAGTGAGGGATATGCAGGAGTGAGGTATATGGAGGAGTTAGGGATATGGAGGAGTGTGGGATATGGAGGAGTGTGGGATATGGAGGCATGTGGGATGTGGAGGAGTGTGGGATATGGAGGTGTGTGGGATATGGGGGAGTGTGGGATATGGAGTGTGGGATATGGAGGAGTGAGCAATATGGAGGAGTGTGGGATATGGAGGTGTGAGGGATATGGAGGAGTGTGGGATATGGAGGAGTGTGGGATATGGAGGTGTGAGGGATATGGAGGAGTGAGGGATATGGAGGAGTGTGGGATATGGAGGAGTGAGGTATATGGAGGAGTGAGGGATATGGAGGAGTGTGGGATATGGAGGTGTGAGGGATATGGGGAAGTGAGGGATATGGAGTGTGGGATATGGAGGAGTGAGCAATATGGAGGAGTGTGGGATATGGAGGTGTGAGGGATATGGAGGAGTGTGGGATATGGAGGAGTGTGGGATATGGAGGTGTGAGGGATATGGAGGAGTGAGGGATATGGAGGAGTGTGGGATATGGAGGAGTGAGGTATATGGAGGAGTGAGGGATATGGAGGAGTGTGGGATATGGAGGAGTGTGGGATATGGAGGAGTGTGGGATGTGGAGGAGTGTGGGATGTGGAGGAGTGTGGGATATGGAGGTGTGTGGGATATGGAGGAGTGAGGGATATGGAGGAGTGTGGGATATGGAGGAGTGTGGGATATGGAGGAGTGTGGGATATGGAGGAGTGTGGGATAAGGAGGAGTGTGGGATATGGAAGAGTGTGGGATATGGAGGAGTGTGGGATATGGTGGAGTGAGGGATATGGAGGTGTGGGGGATATGGAGTGTGGGATATGGAGGTGTGGGGATATGGAGGTGTGGGGATATGGAGCAGTGAGGGATATGGAGGTGTGGGGGATATGGAGGTGTGAAGGATATGGAGGAGTGAGGGATATGGAGGTGTGGGTGATATGGTGTGGGGGATATGGAGGTGTGTGGGATATGGAGGTTTGAGGGATATGGAGGTGTGGGGGATATGGAGGTGTGTGGGATATGGAGGTTTGAGGGATATGGAGGTGTGGGGAATATGGAGGTGTGAGGGATATGGAGGAGTGAGGGATATGGAGGTGTGGGGGATATGGAGGAGTATGGGATATGGAGGAGTGTGGGATATGGAGGAGTGAGGTATATGGAGGAGTGTGGGATATGGAGGAGTGTGGGATATGGAGGAGTGTGGGATATGGAGGAGTGTGGGATGTGGAGGAGTGTGGGATATGGAGGTGTGAGGGATATGGAGGAGTGAGGGATATGGAGGTGTGTGGGATATGGAGGAGTGTGGGATATGGAGGAGTGTGGGATATGGAGGAGTGAGGGATATGGAGGTGTGAGGGATATGGAGGTGTGCAGGAGTTGGAGATTTCTGGGATATGGAGGTGTAGACATATTCTGACATTTCAATATCAATAATGTTAATATTTCTTTTTTGTATTTTGTATTTTGCTGTATAACATTGATTATACTGACATAACAACGCAAAATTACAGAGTGATTAATAGCATTTAAAAAATAACTTTTGTGGGTAAAAATATTGACGTTAAAAATAGGACTGGAAGAAAGTGCACCTTTCTGATCTATCTTTAGCTGCCTATGTCCCTAAGGAACTGTCTTCTGATTCCTTCTGTGTCTCGTGTGTAAACTAACAGCTGTGATCAAGACAGTGTGTGTCTCACAGCTATCCACCTGTGATATAATTTGCAGAGAAATCATCTGACGTTTATCCTGGCTATGTTTTACATGTCTCAATTTTCTTGTTATCCTTTGATCGAGGACCTGAATTAACCGGTTGCCAATCAGCAAGGCTGATACAATTAAGCGGGGACGATACGGCTGGCTGGCATTATTCAAGCCACACTGCTGGGGTCCTTCTACTGTGCTAGAAATACAGCCAGTGAGGAAATTCAGAGGCTTGGGGACAGCAACTCTCAGAAAGCATTACTAGGAGGCTGAGTATATGAGAACATACACTCATATAGCCAAAGCTCATAACATCATTTGATTAGAACGTTAAGAAACATGAGCAGGAGTTGATCATATGGTCTTATACGCTTTGCCATTCAATAATCACTCTGTAACTTTGCGTTGTTATGTCAGTATATGGATGGTCGACTACATAAGCTCCTGTTTCTTGCCTGTTGCCTTGATTACCTCAGTGTCCAAGAATCTATGAACCTCAGTCTGGAATGCACTCAATGACAGAGCATCCGCAGCCCTCTGACTAGAGAATTCCAACGATTTATAAATCATGTTTCAGAGGCACAGCAACCCCTCCTGAAGCTGTGCTCCTCCAAGTCGTTGGACATGTTGTTAAGGTTTTGGGGTGTATGCTTCTGTCCTCTGGTTGATCAGACGGGGGCCATTACTTCATGTGTTTTATGGCGAGTTATGCTTTACATCACCATGCTTGTGAGGATTCGTCGAGTACCTGCCCTTGCCAATCATCAGACAACCAACTGATGCTGAGGCTCCTCGTGGAATGAATGTACACAGGGGTCACTTTGGGTCAAGATGCTTCTAAGATGAGGAAATAGGAACGTAAGAAATATGAGCAGGAGTGGGTCTTTCAGCTCCACCATTCACGGCTGATCTAATTGTGGCCTTAACTCCATTTTCCTGCCTCTCCCCCATAATCCTTTACTCCCTTGACAATCAAAAATCTATCCAACTCAACCTTGAATATATTTAACGACCCAGACTCCACTGCTCTCTGAGGGAGAGGATTCCAAACACCGACAACCCTCTGAGAGAGGAAATTACTCCACGTCTCCACCAGAACTGGGAGACCCTAAACTGTTATTCTAATTCTAGGTCCTCCCACAAGAGGAAAATCCTCTCAGCATCCGCTCTGTCAGGGGCATTCCGAATCTTATGTATTTCAATAATGTCACCTCTCATTCATCTAAACTCCAATGAGTATAGGCCCGACTGTCTCAATCTTCCCTCATGAAACAACTCCCTCATCAGGAATCAGCCAATGTGTGCGATATGGAGGCATGTGGGATATGGAGGTGTGGGGGATATGGAGGTGTGGGGGATATGGAGGTGTGGGGGATATGGAGGTGTGGGGGATATGGAGGTGTGAGGGATATGGAGGTGTGGGGGATATGGAGGTGTGGGGGATATGGAGGTGTGGGGGATATGGAGGTGTGGGGGATATGGAGGTGTGGGGATATGGAGGTGTGGGGGATATGGAGGAGTGGGGGATATGGAGGTGTGGGGGATATGGAGGAGTGTGGTATGGAGCTGTGTGGTGTATGAAATAAAATTAAGATCATACTTAAGTAAGGTGACTAAAATTGTACCGAGTACTTGAGATATGTGGCGTTATTCAGTGGCTGTGTGGATCCGTGCACGCCGTGTGAATGGCAGGAGAGGGGAAAATTGGGATTTGCACGGTGCAAACCATTTTGTAATTCACCCGGCCCGCTCCGGATCTCACCTAAAAAGGGCAAGAATATAATTAACCCTCATTTGCCTTCATTTCTTGGTCGGGGGATCTGATGCATTCCAGGTAGGGTGTCGCCCCTGGGCCGGGCGATGAGAGACTTTGTGGCTGTGAGACCTTCAAACTATCTTTAAATGTTCTGGAGAGCAATAACAGGAGCTGCAGCCTGTCTGTCCTACCAAACACTTCCAGGATGGAGCCCTGCGGCTTCTCTCCTGAAATTCAATCTCACTCCCTTTGACTGAGGGCAGCCTCCAGCTTCACAGCTGAAGGACATTTCAAATGAGGGATTCGCCTTATTAGTTGTGATAGCACCTCACGCTCCTCAACTCTCAGGTGCCTCCTCGAGAGTGAACGTGCCACATCTCGGAGGATGATTAGTGCACTGCATGTCCAGCAAACGTTGATGCCTGAACAGTTTGCCTGTACTCCAGCAGCATCAGCACCATAGAGGCAGCTGCCAACAATCAAATACTAAAGAGAAAGACTTCAGCATGGAGGATCCTCTTGCGGCCAAAGGGTCAGTGTGTGGATGAGCAAAGGGTAGCTGAGCACGGCCTCCCTAATCTTCCCGGCAGAGGTCTGGGGCCTCGGCACTCCTGATGTGGTTGGGGGACCTTTGCCAGCAGAACTGGCTCACTGGATTGCTCTCTGAGAGAAGGTGGGACAGTCATGGTGATGGTGGGGGAGGCTTGTGGGGATTTGAGGGTCCCAGGGTGGAAGCCCGAACTGATTGTCAGTCTCTCCCCTGTTCCTTCCAGATATGACAATGTTTGCTGGAGTTGATCGCGTGGAGTTGGCCCTCGTGTTGCTTGTGGCAGCCGAGGAGGGCAGACAGGGTAGAAGGCAGCACCGACAACCCCGGCTGGAGGGGGCACCCCATGTGCAGATGGCCGCTGCACACCGTGGAGACCCCCCCCCCCAATCAGGCTGAGGAGGGACCCAGAAGGCAAGGCCAGCCATGGCCCAAGGTGTGCAGGCATCGTTGCCCATTCAATGAGCTGACGGACATCATGTGCTGCAGAAGACTTTGTCTCAACAGGGAGACAGTGCGGTGGCCGTGGCACGTCCTGCCGGGTGTGGCACTCTGTGGAGGAGGAGGACACCCACTCACGGTGGCCATGAAGGGCACCATGAAGGTATAAAAGCGACAGCATTGTGCCTCTCTCGCTCTTGGATGTACTGTGACCAGGACAGGAGTATCAGATTAGCTCAGATGGTTAGTGTAGTCAAGCATAGTTACTGTAGTTAGATCTTGTTAACCTTATGTTAACCGCACAATGCGGTTGCTTTTATACCCCTGTTGGTCCGGCCCTCGAGTGATCATCTGGTGCGACTGGTTACACATTAACCCCTTATGTACATGCACATACAGAGATTATCACTAGTAACAATGTTAAAGTAAAGAACTCACGCAATTATTGTCATAGTTACTCAACGAACCTTTTGTTACTACTGGTGGAGTTTGAATCTTCTTCATCGAGATTCAGAAGACCTCATCAGTAACCAAGGTTTGGGTTACACATATTACACTCCGTTTTACATCAAAACACACAGAGAGTTGTAATAAAAGATGGTACAGGAATGTAATAAAAGAGGGCTGTGCATGACAGCTACATCCTGGGGCACTGGGAGATCCCCGGTGTCTTCGAGGACCCAGGGTGACAGATTAGCTTGTGGTGGGGCAAAGGATACCACTGAGGTCATGGCTGACGATTCTAGTGCTGAGGTCTGAGACTGAGACGGGGACCCAATATAATGAGGCCCATGTTGCCACGCGTGCTGTTGTTGAGCGGTGCATATTCTGCTGAAAATGCGGTTCCCTTGCCTTGATCACTTTGTGGGGGGGGGGGGGGGTGCGCCCTATGGAACCCCCCCCCCCCCCCCCCCCCCCCCAGGGCCTCCTGCTTTGTAGGGGTCTGCTGTGCCCTCCACAATCTGATGCAGTAGCAGAGAGACATGCTGGAGGAGGAGGAGGAGTAGGAGCAGGAGGAGGTGGAGGGACATGCAGCCTGGTCTGAGGAGGAGGATGAGACAGTCCGGGAGGGGCTGGAGGACGAGTCCGAAGAGGAGCTGGAGGACAGGTGGTGGCAAGGGTCTGAAAAGCCATGAGGACGAGGGAGGCCTTCATCATCTCCAAACTCTCCCAGGATGTGGCTGTGTCCGTCCACACCACCCCCCCCCCCAAATTCACTCCCTCGCCCAGCAATCCTCACTCTCCTATTTCCCTCCCTCTCCCCTAATCACATGCCCTCCCCGATTTCCCGCCCTCGCCCCAATTCCCCTGCCCTCCCCTAATTACCCCGCCCTCCCATCTTTCTCCTCCCTCCCCCAAACTCCCCTCCCCCTCAATCCCCCTTTCCCCCCCATTCCCAGGCCTTCCCATCACACCAGCCACTTCCTGACCACCCTGTGTCCCCCTTCAAGGCTGTGTGTAACATCTCCCCTGGGTGATGGGCCTTGTTGGTACTGTCACTGGGTCACCATACGAGACAGGAGAGTGATGATCACTCACGGTGAGGTTAGCTCTGGTGCTCCTCAGTTTCTGCAGTATGACTCCTGTCTATCCGCTAACCATGCTCACACCCGTCCTCTCAACGGCGTTTGTAATGGGGGCCTTTGATCTTGTGACCACTGTGCCCGGGGGTTGTGGGGGGAGTGGACGACAACAAGGGTTGGGGGTGCGGGCAGGCCTGCTGTGACAACTAACATGACAGAGGCTTCACATGTTTGGGGTGTGACATGTTTTAATCGTGAACATTTCACTGTGACAGATTTCTATTCCTCCGAGCTACAGATAGTGACCTCACCAGTGCCCACTCATTGATCTACACTCTTTTTGATCTTTCGTGGTCTACTGCTACGTCTAGGTGTGTCTGCAGGATGCACATCAGAGGTGGAGGCAGCCTGCAGCCTTCCCAGCCCTGAGGCCTTTGACCCTCTGGAGGGTCTGGAGCCGGGGGACCGGCTGACTTATCGATGTCACTGCCATCGCCGTGCCACCCTTTTCTGCCCATTGACCTTGAGATGTGCTGGTGTCAGGAGGGGTGATTCGGAAGAACTCCAGACCACCGTAATCTCCATGACCGCAGGCCCCGGGGTGGGCCTCCAGCACTTCCTCCTCCCTGATGGTGCCCGTAGGGCTTTGATGGCCTCCATGGGGTGGAGGGGCAGCTGGAGTGAGCTCCAGAGGCCTCTGAGTCATTTGGCACTGCCAGTCCTGGAGGCTCTCCATTGTCCACCATGGTGTTGAGGCCTTCAGCAATAGTCCTCAGTGACTGGGCCACGCTCTGCAGTCACTTGGCAATATCCACCTGCATCTGGGACACGTCCCTCAGTGACTGGGCCACGCTCTGCAGAGACTTGGCAATATCCACCTGCATCTGGGACACGTCCCTCAGTGACTGGGCCACGCTCTGCAGTCACTTGGCAATATCCACCTGCATCTGGCACATGTCCCTCAGTGACTGGGCCACACTCTGCAGTGACTTGGCAATATCCACCTGCATCTGGCACATGTCCCTCAGTGACTGGGCCACGCTCTGCAGTCACTTGGCAATATCCACCTGCATCTGGCACATGTCCCTCAGTGACTGGGCCACACTCTGCAGTCACTTGGCAATATCCACCTGCATCTGGGACACGTCCCTCAGTGACTGGACGTGATATTGAGGCCCTCAGCCATGGTCATCAAAGATTGAGCCATGCCTTGGACACCATCGCTGAAGACCATGGACGCCTCTGGAATCTCGTGGGGCCCTTTTATGTCACCAAGTGCTGTTGAATACGGGCCGCAATCTCGCCGACGCGGACCGCCACAGAACACCCCGCCAAATACCGCCAAAACCGGACTTTGAAATGTTTCCATTGAGTTGCTCCTATGGGCTAGGATTCTTCGAGCCCACGCTGGGTCGGAGAATCAGCGGGGGGGGGGGGGGGGGGCCTCCACGGTGGCCAGGCCCGCGATTGGAGGCAACCTATCGGCGGGCGCGCTAATTCCGGAGTGGGGGGGCTATGTTCCTCCGCGCCGGGCTCCTGTAGCGCTTTGCCATGTTGCCCGCGGGAGAATCCCGGCCAAGGTCTCACCAATACCCTGTACAATTTTAGCAAGTCATCCTCACTTTTACATTCCATCCCTTCTGTACTAAAGGATAACATTCCATTTGCCTCCCTCATTACCTGCTGTACCAATATGGTTGTTTTTTGTGATTCATGGACAATCCCGATCCCTCTATCCAGCAGAATTCTCTAGTCTCTCCCCATTCAAATTATTTTCTGCTTTTTTATTCTTCCCCCCAAATTGGGCAACCTGACATTTCCCCACATTGTTCTCTATCTGCCACGTTTGTGCCCACTCAGTTAACCTGTCTAAATCCCGTTGTAGACTCTTCACACCAGTGCCGGGCAACCTGTGGCCCATCTGGGTTCTGAGTGCGGCCCACCAGGCATTTTGTTGACCGTTGCTCAGGGTCAGGGTCACCACATTCCGGTGATTTCCGTCCGTGTGGTTTTTTTTCCCACAGCTGTGACTAAAGTGATTTGCACGTAAAGCGAGGGCGAGTGAAGTGAGGAGCAGGCTGATGGCTCACAACATTGACCCGTACCTGAGCCGTGCCCGAGCCGTGCCCGAGCCGTGCCCGAGCCGTGCCCGAGCCGTGTCCGAGCCGTGCCCGAGCCGTGTCCGAGCCGTGCCTGAGCTGTGCCCGAGCCGTGCCCGAGCCGTGCCCAAGCCGTGACCGAGCCGTGCCCGAGCCGTGCCCGAGCCGTGCCCGTGGTGTGCCCGTGGTGTGCCGGAGCCGTGCCGGAGCCGTGCCCGAGCCGTGCCCGAGCCGTGTCCGAGGTGTGCCCGAGGTGTGCCCGTGGTGTGCCTGTGGTGTGCCCGAGCCGTGCCCGAGGTGTGCCCGAGCCGTGCCCGAGCCGTGCCTGAGCCGTGCCCGAGCCGTGACCGAGGTGTGCCTGACCCGTGCCCGAGCCGTGCCCATGGTGTGCCGGAGCCGTGACCGAGCCGTGCCCATGGTGTGCCGGAGCCGTGACCGAGCCGTGCTGAGCCGTGCTGAGCCGTGCCCGAGCCGTGCCCGAGCCGTGCTGAGCCGTGCCCATGGTGTGCCGGAGCCGTGCTGAGCCGTGCCCGAGCCGTGCCCGAGCCGTGCCCGAGCCGTGCCCGTGGTGTGCCCGTGGTGTGCCGGAGCCGTGACCGAGCCGTGCTGAGCCGTGCTGAGCCGTGCCCGAGCCGTGCCCGAGCCGTGCTGAGCCGTGCCCATGGTGTGCCGGAGCCGTGCTGAGCCGTGCCCGAGCCGTGACCGAGCCGTGCCCGAGCCGTGCCCGAGCCGTGCTGAGCCGTGACCGAGCCGTGACCGAGCCGTGCCCGGGCCGTGACCGAGCCGTGTCCAAGCCGTGCTGAGCCGTGCTGAGCCGTGCCCGAGCCGTGACCGAGCCGTGCTGAGCCGTGCTGAGCCGTGCCCGAGCCGTGCCCGAGCCGTGCTGAGCCGTGCCCGAGCCGTGCCCGAGCCGTGCCCGAGCCGTGCTGAGCCGTGCCCGAGCCGTGCCCGAGCCGTGCTGAGCCGTGCCCGAGCCGTGCCCGAGCCGTGCTGAGCCGTGCTGAGCCGTGCCCGAGCCGCGCTGAGCCGTGCCCGAGCCATGCTGAGCCGTGCCCGAGCCGTGCTGAGCCGTGCTGAGCCGTGCTGAGCCGTGCTGAGCCGTGCTGAGCCGTGCTGAGCCGTGCCCGAGCCGTGCTGAGCCGTGCTGAGCCGTGCTGAGCCGTACCCGAGCCGTGCTGAGCCGTGCTGAGCCGTGCTGAGCCGTGCCCGAGCCGCGCTGAGCCGTGCCCGAGCCATGCTGAGCCGTGCCCGAGCCGTGCTGAGCCGTGCTGAGCCGTGCTGAGCCGTGCTGAGCCGTGCTGAGCCGTGCCCGAGCCGTGCTGAGCCGTGCTGAGCCGTGCTGAGCCGTGTCTGAGCCGTGCTGAGCCGTGCTGAGCCGTGCTGAGCCGTGTCTGAGCCGTGCTGAGCCGTGCTGAACCGTGCTGAGCCGTGTCCGAGCCGTGCTGAGCCGTGTCTGAGCCGTGCTGAGCCGTGCTGAACCGTGCTGAGCCGTGTCTGAGCCGTGCTGAGCCGTGCTGAGCCGTGCTGAGCCGTGTCTGAGCCGTGCTGAGCCGTGTCTGAGCCGTGCTGAGCCGTGTCTGAGCCGTGCTGAGCCGTGTCTGAGCCGTGCTGAGCCGTGTCTGAGCCGTGCTGAGCCGTGCTGAGCCGTGCTGAGCCGTGTCTGAGCCGTGCTGAGCCGTGTCTGAGCCGTGCTGAGCCGTGCTGAGCCGTGCCCGAGCCGTGCTGAGCCGTGCCCGAGCCGTGCCCGAGCCGTGCCCGAGCCATGCCCGAGCCGTGCCGAGCCGTGCTGAGCCGTGCTGAGCCGTGCTGAGCCGTGCCCTCCCTCTGTGTCCAAAGTATAAATATTGCCTTTGTTTTTACCATTTGAAGTTGATGGCCGTTCTATTAATATATAAATGATTACGCTTTTTCGATAACTTATGAAATATTCAGTGTGTATTAAATGTATTTAATCTTATTCATCAGGTCGTGGTTACTGAACAAACCTGATTTCAATCTTGCGACCCCCTGAGGTGAAGGAGGGTCACTCCTGCGGCCCACTCACCAGCCTAGGTTGCCCATCACTGGTTTACATCATCCTCACAACTTACTTTCCCACCTAACTTTGCATCACCTAGCTACAATGCAGTTGGTCCCTTCGTCCGAGTCATTAATAGAGGTTGTAAATAGTTAAGGCCCCAGCACTAACCCCCATGACAGCGTCAGATACAGTTTGCAACCCGACTCTCTGCTTCCTGTTAGTTAGCCAATCCTCAATCCATGCTAATGTCTCACTCCCAGAGCGCTTGGCCGGGATTCTCCAAAATCCCGGCTAACTGTTGGCACCGGCGTAAACGGGCCTCCTGGGCCAGTGATTCAGTAGCCCACAAGGGGCCAGCACAGCGGCGGTGTGCTGCATGCAGCCCTGGCGCCAATACGCGGCCCTGCGCTGACGGCGCGGGTTGGCGCATGCACGCGGCGGCCATTTCCACGCCGGCGCTGCACAACATGGCAGAGCCGCACAGCGAGCCCACGCAGAAGGAGGTAGGCCCTCTCCAGATCGCGCTCGCCCGCCGATCGGTAGCCACTGATCGTGGCCGTCATGCAGGACCCCCCAGAGTCAGATCCCCCGCCCCCCAACAGGTCGGCCAACGCGGCCGCGGGTCTGAGCTCCTGCCGGGTGGTACCAGGTTGGAACCACGCCAGCGGAACTCGGCGGGAACTCGGCCGGTCGACCGTGGGGAATCACGTCTCGGTGTTGGAGCGGTGTGGCGGGAATTTCCAGCGTGACCGGCAATTCTCTGACCCGGCGCGGGCTCGGAGAATCCCGGCCTTTATCTTGTGAAGTAATATTTTATGCGGCACTTTTTCCAAATCCCTTTCTGAAATCCAAATATCACATTTACTGGTGGTGACGATACAGCTGGACGTCAACATGTTGCTCCCACTGTGGAATCCAACAGCGGAACCAGGAAAGGTCTTTATTAATTAATTAATTCTGGAAATGTGAGCACCATTTGCGCTTCGCAACCTCCCGACAAACAGCAGTGAAATAAATGGTCAAATCATCCTTTTTTCTGATGTTGGTCGGTGAAGCGGCAGAATTTCCCGGCTCTCCTTCTAGTTGTACCGTGAGTAACTGAGAGGGTAGAAGGGGCCTGGCTTTAACATTCGCCGGGACGTCTGTCAGTACTGCACTCTGGTGTCAGCCTGGATTTCCTGATCACATCTCCAGATGAAACATGAACACGTGACTTTATGACCCAAAGGCGGGAGTAACCACTTCCCTCCATGTTGGACAGACAGAGACTCTCCAAACGGGCTTACATTTCTCAATCGGTTCATTTTGAAGCTCATAAACTCAGTGATGGTTTCGGCGCATCTCACTCATTTACACGACCATAAAAGGGAGTCGTCATGAATTGATATTATCTATTCCCTCTGCCGGAAAATGTATTGTAGATATTTATATTTAGACTATTAATATATCTAAACAATGAAAGATCATCAAAATAGACCTTTTCACAGATGTTGCCTGTTAGTCACAGTTCACTGGGTTGCTCTGAGCCGCAAAGATAATGAGTTTAAGTCCCACACCTTCTGCTCGAGTATATAATCTCAGCTGCCACCTGGGGCCTTCCGGTGTCATTCACCGTACTCTTTCAGGGATTGGATGGCATTGAATATTAGGGGGGGGTTGGGGGGTGGACTATATATGTCAATGGTGACCATAGGCGATTCCTGATTCCTTTTTCTTTTTTTTCCTCCTTGGGAGGTTGAGTTTTATTTGATGCTTATATTGTCAGATGGGCCGTTGTTTGGAGGTTGGTGGGGGAATGGGATCGTTGTTGTTGAGAGGGGAATTGAAATTGTATTCGTTACCGTTTACTGTTTGTTGGTGGGGTGTAAATTCTGAAGAAAATGTGAAAATGGAGAATAAAAATATATATTTTTTTAAATCTCAGTTGCCACCTTGGTACAGGCCTGAGGGAGTGCTGCACTGTCAGAGATGCTGTCTCCCCGACCCGAAATCACGTACAGCCGGAGAATCTGAATTCCCGAGCAAATCGGGGGGCGGCGGCGCTGTCGCGATGATCCGCCCCCTCCAAAGCGGCGAATTCTAGAATTACGGTGCGCCACGTTTCCACAGCCTCAGGACGTTGCCTGAGGCCGCGCCCCCCCCCGATGCTCCGCCCCCGATGGGCCGAGTTCCCGACGGTGCGGGACACGTGTGGTTTCACCCGTCAGGAACTTGGCGTGGTGGCTGCTGACTCAGTCCTGCACCACCACATTCGGGGGAGGGCCGATCCGCGGGCAGGGGGGGACATTATCCGGGGCTGGTGGCAATGTGGGGGGGGGGGGGGGGGGGGTGGTCCAGGGCGTGCGAGCCGGCCGAAGAGGGGGGGACTATTTTGCAGGCCGGGTCCGCGAGGGGCCTCCACCATGTAGCATGGCACAGCCGCTGTAGGCCGCCGCCGTGCACATGCGTGGCCACGGGCCCGGCAATTCCCCGGGGTGTATCAGCAGCTCGGGCCGGGTGTTCAATGCTGCCGTCCTGCCAGCCCCCAGCAAAATGGGGAACCTGCGGCCGTTTTGCACCATTTGTTCTCCGTTCGCACACCGGCGTGGGGGACACGCCCCAGAATCGGAGAATCCAGTCTGGGATGGCGCATTCAACGCGGGAATGAGAAGGATCTATTGCTCTCAGAGGGTTGTGAATGTTCGGAACTCTCTTCTGCAGAGAGGGGTGGAGGCAGGGTCAATTCATATTTCTAAGGCAGAGATGGATAGATTCTTGACTAACAAGGGAGTTAAAGGAAGGTTATGGGGGGCAGGAAAGTGGAGTTGAGGCCACAATTGCATCGGCCACGATGTTCCTGCATAGCGGAGCAGGCATCGAGCGGCCGAATCTGTTTGTGTGTATTTCACGGGCTGGAAACTCTTGGAGACATTCTGAGTCTGCGCAAACGCACTTCTTCTGAAACCAGTTATCTGGGGATGTTTAACGGAAAATTAACCTGGAAAGAAATAATTCTCGTGGCTTCAAAGGCGCAATTATCGGGAGGGGAGAGGTCTGTATAAAAACAGCTGAGAGCAGCTCAGCCCACTATTGGACAGGCAATAATGTGGTATTGGAAACGGAATAGTGGATCATTGTAGTAGCGCCAGACAGGATTATTATTAGTTGGATTGAAAGTCAGAAAATGTTTGGAAAATGGATCCTTTGAATGATTTCTCATATTCAGTTTGAAGATGAAGATAAAGATTTGGGTTCCACTTGTGAAGACAGTGAAGTGTGCAGATAAGAATACTTCAATAAATGTTATTACTGAAATGATCTTAACTAAAGTTAAGTTGCTCACAGTCGGTAAGGTCGCAGGAATTTATCGTCTAACTTAACCACCGGCCTTCGTTCAGAACAGCCGGTTGTGGCCCTCAGTCACAGCCCCAAAGTCTGCTCACTGTGGGGGAAGGGTACGGATTTGGGGGAGAGGTGACAATAGGAAGTGGTGAAGCCTTCAATTCATTTTCATGCCATGGAGACAGTCCTGGGTTTATGACAGGCATTATCTAATATTACTTATTTCCTCCTTCCTTCCAACCTTTTTTAATTCATTCATGGGGTGTGGGCGCCGCCGGCTGGATCAGCATTTATTGCCCATCCCTAATTGCCCTTGAACTGAGTGGCTTGTTCAGATGGCATTTAAGAGCCAATCGTTTGGGTTTGGAGTCACATGTAGGCCAGACCGGGTAAGGATGGCAGATTTCCTTCCCTAAAGGACATTGGTGAACCAGACGGCTGTTCTATTTATGACAATCGACCATGGTTTTATCATCTGCCATGGTGGGATTGGAACACATGTCCCCAGAACATTACTCTGGTATTACTGCATCACTGCCTCTCCAAATCTGATCAAAAAATCCTCTCCCTTTCCTCAGGAAGATGTGAGCTTGTATTGCCTTCATCTCACTGATGTTGTGCCCAGTCAGAATCCTTCAAAGTGTCCTCTTTCTCTCACCCACATCAGGGTGTAGCCCTGGTCTCTCTTTCCTCATACTCTCTGGAGCCTCCCCTCTCTCTTTTGCCACCCTTGTGGCCGGAGATGGCAGTGCAGAGAGTGACCCAGCCGCGAGAAGATCCAATACTGAACGTATCAGAGAAGAGTCTGAGAGAGTGACACAGAAGATTGCTGAATCAATGGGAATTGCAAAGTAACAGTGAACAGATGAAGCAGGTAAAATCACACACCTGATTAGAACCTCAGACTGATTAGGCCACGATGACCTCCCAAGTGAAGCCAAGTTACCAATGAGGTCAAAGAGACTTCATTGCTGTTAACTTATCCCAACAAAATGAACCACCACTACAGATCAGTAATTTCGCCCTCTTTCATATAAAATTTTGATTTTGTTGGGTGGCGCAGTGGTTAGCACTGCTGCCTCACGGCACCGAGGCCCCGGGGTCGATCCCGGCCCTGGGTCACCGTCCGTGTTGTGTTTGCACATTATACCAGCGTTTGCGTGTGTTTTGTCCCCACAGCCCAGAAAATGCACAGGATTGTCCATGCTAAATAGCCTCTTAATTGGAAAAAAGAATTGGGTACTCTAAAAAAAAAATTTTTAGTTTTAGGTTTTGTTTTTGTGGTGGGAAAGACACTTGGCACCTCCCACTTGCTGCCTAATTTGGTCATTTGCAGAATGCTGGTGAATAAAGCATCAGGTTTTCAGGGGCAATAATCACCACTCAGATTGATTGAACATTCCAGGAGTTAGAGATTTGTCCTTTCTATGCTTTATTCCTCCTGTTTTGTTTCTCCCTCCGGATGGATGGACAGCCCTGAGTCCAAGGACCTGCTAATGCTCCCAGTTGGCACGAGCTGCCAGGAGACGCTTCATTTGGTCCCCCTTCTGAGCGACGGAACTTCCACTTGTCATCTCCTCATAAAAGAAAATTACTGCGGATGCTGGGATCTGAAACGAAAGGGAAAATGCTGGAAAATCTCAGCAAGTCTGGCAGCTTCTGCAGGGAGAGAAAAGAGCAAACGTTTCGAGTCCGATGACTCTTTGTCAAAGCTAACAGACAGAGAAAGTGGGAAATATTTATACTGTGGAGTGAGAATGAAAGATGAGTCATAGCCACAGAAACCCAGGGAAACCGGGTGCTAATGGCCACAGATACTAAGGTAAAAGAGTGTTAATGGCAGTCCCCAGAGAAGACACAAGATGTGAAAGGTCAATCAGCAGTGAAACTAACATCAGAGGATGAACTGTAGGTGTGGGGGGAGGGGAAGGGGGGAGGAAAGAGGAGAAAGGTGCAGGAAAGGTGGATAAGATTGAGGGGGGGGGGGAATTAAATGTATATTAAGAAAGAAAGAAATGGTAAAAGACAGTTAAAATGAAATGAGAACAAATGGGTCGAGGTGGGGCTGATCATCTGAAGTTGTTGAATTCAATGTTCAGGCTGAAAGGCTGTAGCGTGCCTAACCGGAAGATGAGATGTTGTTCCTCCAGTTTGCTTGAACTTCACTGGAACATTGCAGCAGGGAGGTCAGGGTCCTGAATGCGCACAGACATCTTTCATTCTCACTCCACAGTATAAATATTTCCCACTTTCTCTGTCTGTTAACTTCGAGAAAGAGTCATCGGACTCGCAATGTTAGCTCTTTTCTCTCCCTCCAGATGCTGCCAGACTTGCTGAGATTTTCCAGCATTTTCCCTTTCGTGTCATCTCCTCATGGCTCCTCAGTCGAGGGAATATTTTGTGCATAGAGGGTTGATGGTTGAACAGCAAAGGCTAAGGACCCTGACAACATCCTGACAATAGTACTGAAGACTTGCTCCCGAATCGCCATATTCCCAGCAAGCTGTTCTCGTACAGGTACAACACTGACATCTGAGCAACAATGTGGAAAATTGCCCAGGTCACACCTGGCCACAAAAGCAAGAAAAATCTATTCCAGCTAATTATCGTCTTATCCGTCTACACTTCATCATGAACAAAGTGATTGAAGGCTTTGTTGACTGCATTTAGACAGCAACAACCTGCTCACAGGTGTTCAGTTTGGGTTCCACACGGGTCACCAGAACCATTTACAGCCTTGTTCAAACATGGACAAAATAGCTGGCTTCAGAAGGAGGGGATGAGAGCGACTGTCCTTGACATCAAAACAGCATATCTAATGGTTGGAGTCATACTTGGCACAAAGGAAGAAGGTTACAGTTGTTGAAGGTCAATCATCTCAGCCCCAGGACATCACTGCAGGAGTTCCTCAATTTGGGGCCTCGCTCAGGCATCTTCAGCTGCTTCATCAATGACCTTCCCTCCATCATAAGGTCAGAAGTGGGGATGCTTTCTGAAGATTGCATAATGTTCAGCACCATTTGCGACTCCTCAGACACTGAAGCAGTCCACGTCTAAATGCAACCAGATCTGGACAATATTCAGGCTTGGGCTGATAAGTGGCAAGGAACATTTGTGCCACACATGTGCCAGGCAATGACCATCTCCCACAAGAGAGAATTTAACCATCACTGAACCCTGGACCATCAACATCTTGAAGGCCATCATTGACCACAAACTGAATTGGACTAGCCACATAAATACTGCGGTTCAAGAGCAGGTCAGAGGCTAGGAATCCTGCGGTGAGTAACTCAACTCCTGGCTCCTCAAACCCAAACCCATCTACAAGGCACAAGTCAGGAATGTAATGGAATATTCTCCACTTGTCTGGATCGGTGCAGCTCCACCAACATTCAATAAGGTCGACATCATCCAAGACAAATTACCCGACTTGATTATCATATCATCTACCACCTTAACCATTCACTCCTTCCAGCTACAAGATTCACTGCAACAGCTCGTCAAGTGTCCATTGGCAGCAACTTCCAAACCCATGATCCTTACAAGAACAAGGGCAGAGGATTCCTGGGAACACCAGCACCTGGGGGATTGGCTCCAATCTATAGATCATCCTGACTTGGAAATATATAGCTGTTCTTTCACTGTCTCTAGGTCAAAGTCCTGGTGCTCCCCCCTCCCCCCCACCCCCCCAAACAGAACTGTGGGTGTGCCTACACTACATAGATGGCAGCAGTTCAAGAAAGTGGCTACCGCCACTTCCTCAAGGGAAATTAGAGATGGCCAAGAAACGCTGGGACTTACCAAGCAGTCAGGTTTCGAGGTGGGCCAGCACGATGGCTTAGTGGTTAGCACTGCTGCCTCACGGCGCCAAGGTCCCAGGTTCAATCCCAGCCCCGGGTCACTGTCCGTGTGGAGTTTGCACGTTCTCCCCCTGCCTGCGTGGGTCTCACCCCTACAACCCAAAAAGATGTGCAGGGTAGGTGGATTGGCCACGCTAATTTGTCCCTTATTTGGAAAAAAAGAATTGGGTACTCTAAATCTATTTTTTTTAACTTTCGAGGCAACATGGGGAGTGTGTGAGGGCTGCAGCGACTGACCGGCTGACAGGGACACAGAAGGCGATGTTACGGAGGTGGAATCTTGGTGACGGGGTGGTTGGTGGTTAGAAGCTCAACTCGAGGACAAATATAACACCAAGGTTGTCCAAATAGTCTGGCCCCGCCTCAGACAGCTGCCAGCAAGGAAGTAATAACACATCTCAGCAGAGCGTGGTCTCCAAATCTGACTTTCAACAGCAACAAATTCATCTACATTTCCACACATCTGCCTTCATTATGTATTCATTTATATGAACGTGTCTACCTCTGTGTGTGTACACACACGTACACACGTACACACACACAGACAAATACACATACACACACAGGCACAGACACATGGACAGACACAGACAAACACACACAAGACATATGTGCATATACACAGGCATACACACATGGACAGACATGGGCACACGCACAGAGACACATAAACACATAGGCACACAGATTATGGACAGACACAGGCACATACACATGGACAGAAATACAAATAAACACAGACACACACATGGACAGACACAAACACACACACAGATGCAGACACATATACACGCAGGCACGCAGACATACACAGACACACACATGACCCACACCCACACACACAGACACACACGTATTGTAGCCATCTTTGATGGCGATTCCAACTAGGTACAGAGCAACTCGCAAAGACTGATGGGTAAAATGGATAAGCCATGAATCAGGCAAGTTCAGAGCCTGAAATGCATTTGTCAGCAGAGTCCAGATGGCATCGAAACTCTGTCCCATTAGCATGTTAATCAGGCTGTGGTGAATCACAATCCTAGTAATTCACACTGTGTTATATTGTGTCTTTGTAAGCTCGGTATACGAGCAGTTGCGCGACTCTGCCCATGAGGAGTTTGTACTCAGCTCCACCCTTGGCTCCGCCCATGGTTCCGCCCATGGCTCCTCCCACTAACTGGAAGTATAAAGATCTGCAGTTGTGAGCCTGCTGCCAGTTCATCTCGTCGCAGGCAGGCTCAGTTGTAAGACTATTAAAACCACTGTTCACTTCCAACCACGTGTCTTGTGAATTGATGGTCACATCAATTTAATAGTCTTAGGAAACTTGAAGAAAACGACTATGGAATCAGCCCTCAAACCTGATCGACTAGAACGCGACCCGCAGGCTGCAGAGGCGAAAGAAATCTTTCAACACTGGCTCAGATGTTTCAAGGCCTACCTGGCTGAATCAAGCACATCAGAAACTACAGAGGAGCAGAAACTCAGCCTACTGCATGCAAGGGTGAGCCACCGTATCTCTACTCAACTTAACAGTATTACCTCGTATACGGAGGCCGTAGCCATGCTAGATCGAATGTACATGAGGCCCATCAACGAGGTCTACGTGCGCCACATTTTTACGACCCGCCGCCAGCGCCCCGCGGAGTCATTGGATGAATTCCTGCGGGATTGAAAAGCTTTAGTTCGGGACTGTAATTACCAAGCTGTATCAGCCGAACAGAATATGGAGCTCGCTGTCCGAGATGTGTACTTGGCAGGGCTCAGGTCAAACTATGTGCGCTAGCGGTTGCTTGAAAAAGGGGTCCAGAACTTGGAGGACACTGTAGAATTGGCTACTACCATGGAGGTCTCGTTCTGCAGCCTCACCTCGTTCCCCGCGGACCAAGCAACCCAATCCTGGGGCAGCACGGTAGCATTGTGGATAGCACAATCGCTTCACAGCTCCAGGGTCCCAGGTTCGATTCCGGCTTGGGTCACTATCTGCGTGGAGTCTGCACGTTCTCCCCGTGTCTGCGTGGGTTTCCTCCGGGTGCTCCGGTTTCCTCCCACAGTCCAAAGATGTGCAGGTTAGGTGGATTGGCCATGATTAATTGCCCGTAGTGTCCAAAATTGCCCTTAGTGTTGTGTGGGGTTACTGGGTTATGGGGATAGGGTGGAGGTATTAACCTTGGGTGGGGTGCTCTTTCCAGGTGCCGGTGTAGACTCGATGGGCCGAATGGCCTCCTTCTGCACTGTAAATTCTATGAAATCCTGGGCCCCCGACCAGCGACTGCCCCAGGCCTGCGCCGTGCGGCCACCCACCCACTACGCAGCCCCAGTGTGCCATTTGTGTGGACAGCCCCAGCACCCACGGCAGTACTGCCCGCAACGTGACCTGCAGCAGCTGCGGTCGTAAGGGACACTATGCCCGGGTCTGCCTGGCGAAGAAATCCCCCTCTCCAAATTCTCCCGCAGTCCAGGGCACTCATTTCCAAAACTCACAGGCCCTCAGGCCCCAAAATGCTGCGACCTGTACTCCGACTCCGCCCCCACCCGACACGTGCGACTCATGGGGGCCGCCATCTTGGCAACCCCGTCCACGCGGCCGGCCACGTGCAACTCATGGGGGCCGCCATCTTGGCAACCCCCCTCCTCGCGGCCGGCCACGTGCGACTCATGGGGGCCGCCATCTTGGCAACCCCCCTCCTCGCGGCCGGCCACGTGCGACTCATGGGGGCTGCCATCTTGGGTGCCACCTTCCTCGCCGCCCGCCACGTGCGATCCACGGGGGTGGCCATCTTGGGATCCATCCTCTTCAAACTCTGAATCTCACCTCGAAGACTACGACTCAGAGGGCAGTCATCACGGCGCCACTCCAGCACAGCTGATCGAGCCGCCGACTACCCGCAACTCAGCGCGGTCACGTTGGACCAGTCGCGTCCGAAACATCTCCAAAGCTCGATGATGACCGTTAAAATCAATGGGTACAGGACACCGTGCCTCTTTGACTCCAGGAGCACCGAGAGCTTCGTACACCCAGATCTGGTAAGACGCTGTTCGCTCCCTATCTCCCCTGCACGGCAAACTATCTCCCTCACTTCGGGCTCTCACTCTGTTCACCTCCAAGGGCGCACCGTCGCGATCCTAACGATCCAGGGCACTAGCTACTCGAACTTCCGGCTATACGTACTCCCCGAACCCTGCGCCCCACTCTTACTGGGACTCGACTTCCAGTGCAACCTCAAAAGCCTCACACTCAGCTTCGGCGGGCCCTTGCCCCCACTCACTATCTGCAGCCTCGCTACGCTAAACATCGGCCCCCCTCCACTCTTTGCCAATCTCACGCCGGACTGCAAACCCGTAGCCACACGCAGCAGGCGATACAGCCTGCAGGACAGGGTGTTTATCAGAACCGAGGTCCATAGGCAGGAGGTCCTCCCTGACGCGCTCCATGCTATTAGGTCCCTCCTATGTACTGCCACCAATCAGACCCCTGACGAGCGGCTATTTGTTTTTTCCAGGGGCACTACCACGGGGGTTTCGCTCCCAGCATGGTTGAAGACACTGGGCCCGGTTCCCCTCCGGAAACACGTCCAGACCCACAAAACTGACCCACTCGTGGAGAGAGTGCTCCTACTCCTCTCGAACCCCCAATACGCGTTCATCGAATACCCTGACGGCTGTCAGGACACTGTTTCCCTCCGGGACCTGGCGCCTGCAGGTTCCAACTCCGACACTACTACCGCTGAGGCGCCCCTCACACTACACCCAACCCAACACCCCCGCGCCCGGCGCCCCCACGCCTGCAGGTTCACTGCCCGCGCTCTGCGCCCCCACGCCTGTGGGTTTCCGGCGCTCCCCGTCACCAGTCGAACTAGCCGGGTACGAAGCTCGGACCGAATCACCCCCAGAATCCGCCATGGTACCCTCGCCGACCGCCACCACCCAGCCACCAGAAGAGGCTGCAACCCCGGTGCTTCGTCGATCTCAGAGGACGACCCGACCGCCAGGCCGACTCAATTTGTAGACCCATCACCCCCGCTGGACTTGATTTTTTTACAGGGGGTGAATGTGATGAATCACAATCCTAGTAATTCACACTGTGTTATATTGTATGTGTTGCGTCTTTGTAAGCTCGGTATACGAGCCATTGCGCGGCTCTGCCCATAGGGGGAGATGAGGAGTTTGTACTGCGCGCCACCCATGGCTCCTCCCACTAACTGGAAGTATTTGGGGGCAGCAGGGTAGCATGGTGGTTAGCATAAATGCTTCACAGCTCCAGGGTCCCAGGTTCGATTCCCGGCTGGGTCACTGTCTGTGTGGAGTCTGCACGTCCTCCCCCTGTGTGCGTGGGTTTCCTCCGGGTGCTCCGGTTTCCTCCCACAGTCCAAAGATGTGCGGGTTAGGTGGATTGGCCATGCTAAATTGCCCGTAGTGTCCTAATAAAAGTAAGGTTAAGCGGGGGTTGTTGGTTACGGGTATAGGGTGGATACGTGGGTTTGAGTAGGGTGATCATGGCTCGGCACAACATTGAGGGTCGAAGGGCCTGTTCTGTGCTGTACTGTTCTATGTTCTATGTTCTATAAATATCTGCAGTTGTGAGCCTGCTGCCAGTTCATCTCGTCGCAGGCAGGCACAGTTGTAAGACTATTAAAACCACTGTTCACTTCCCACCACGTGTCTTGTGAATTGATGGTCACATCACAGGTCGATTAGCAGGTAATGGCCCATCTCCCCCAACACAAAGGACTGGTAATCCAGCAACCGGGACAGTCCCAGATATTTCGGTGTCACTCCCTGTCCAAGGGAAATACAAACAACAGGGTCAATGACCGCTTGGGACACGCCCAGCCATCCAGATCCCCGCCCACATATTGGCTAAGGAATCGAACGGAGTGATCAGGGATCACCCAATTAGTGAGGCCCAAATCGAAGGCCCGCCCAAAAGAGCGCGAAAACCCCCCCGAGTATAAAGGAAGAGTTCGCCATATGCTCGCTCTCTTTTGGCCTTGGTACCCCGGTCATGGCCATCGCCAATCGCAGCAACACCAGAAGCAAGTTCGAGTTCAACGCTCACTACCAGGCGGACGAGCCCAGCTGAGCAGCAGTTACCCCTTCAAACCCAAGAGATCCAGAATTGAACAGAATTGAACACTGTTTCCTGACCTAAACCAGGTGTCCGAAGTTAAGTACAGGTTGTCTTAGTAATAGGTGTAGTTAACTAGTAGTGTTTATGTTGCATGATTGATTGTGTGTAAATAAAGTACCCTTGACCTTGAACTAACTAACTGGTGTTTGGCTCTTTGATCGATAGCTGGTGAAAACTTGTGGTGGTATCATTCGATACCTGGCGACTCTAAGCATTCGGACATAGATAATATAGAAAGACGGCAAATCCACCGATTGCCCTAATTGGAACAGAGCCACAGAAAAGTCCAAGTAGTAGAGAAAATCCACAACAGTATGTTACACAATGTTGGGAGAGCAAAAAACATCCTGGTCACCAACAGTGACTAAGACTGCCAACACATTAAATATTTGGGAATGTGTTTTATTTTAAAGTGATGCTTTATAACACATTCCCTTTTGTGAAAAGATTACTTGCCGTATATTTGTCTTTTTTCTGTGCCCTCAGCCTGCCTCTGCAGTTGCTGTCTCTTCTTTTTGTTTTGGTCTGACCCATGAAGGGACTTTCCTGAGTCATTGCCCCCTCTGACGAAGGGTCAAAACCAGAGCCTCAGTCTGCCTTTCTCTTCAGATGAGAGACACACTCAATGTCTCGTTTCAGTTCCAACTTTCAATTTCCTTTTTTTTTCCTTTCGTTTAAACATGTCGATTGCTGTTTCCATACACCACAATGAGAGCGTGTGCCTTGGAACCGCAGTGAATGGCAGCTGTCAAACCTTAAACTAAATAACAGGCGGGGCCTGAAGAGGCATTACATTGGCTTACAAAGCAAAAGTATACAGCAGCAATGCAAGGCAGCTATATCAGTAATGATACTCAGAGTGTGACAGGAAGGGACAGTGTGTATAAGTATTAAAAATAACAAATAAAGGGTCAAAGGGGGAACAAATGATAAAACAGCAAAGTTAACGGTGCTTAAATGCACGTAGTATTCAGCACAAAATAAATGAATTAACGACACAGATTGAAGTTAATGGGTATGTTTTATAGTCATTGCAGAGACATGGTTACAAGGAATATTACTTTCTTAATAATGCCTTCTGACAATTTCCCAATGGCAGATCTTAAACTAACTGGTCTATATTTTCCTACTTTCTGCCTCCCTCTCTTTTCCAATATACTGGAACCTTTCCCACATGCAGGAAATTTTGGATTTAAAAAAAAAAATTTAGAGTACCCAATTATTTTTTTCCCCAATTAAGGGGCAATTTGGCATGACGAATCCACCTACCCTGCACATCTTTGGGTTGTGGGGGCGAAACCCACGCAAACACGGGGAGAATGTGCAAACTCCACACGGACAGTGACCCAGAGCCGGGATTCGAACCCGGGGCCTCAGCACCGTAAGCAGCAGTGCTAACCACTGCGCCACCGTGCCACGAGAATTTTGGAATATTATAACCAATGGATCCACTATCTCCGCTCCCACTTCCTTTAAGACCCTAGGGTGTAGGCCATCCAACCCTAGGGATTTGTTTGCCATCCATCCCTATAGTTTGTTTAGTACTTTTTCTCTATTGATGATGACTGTTCTAAGTTCCTCCCTTTCTATTGTGTCTGTATTGTCTGTTACCATTGGGATGGTAAGGGTGTCCTCCACCATGAAAACTGAGGCAAAATATTGATTCAGCGTCTCCGCCATTTCTGTGTTCCCCACTATTTTTTTTTAACATAAATTTAGTGTACCGAATTCTACTTTTTTCCAATTAAGGGGCAATTTAGCGTGGCCAATCCACCTACCCTGCACATCTTTGGCTTGTGGGGGTGAGACCCATGCCGACACGGGGAGAATGTGTAAACTCCACATAGACAGTGAGTGTTCCCCACTATTAACTCCTCGGTTTCATCCTCCAAGGAACCAACATTCACTTTAGCTACTCTCTTCCCTTTTATACACTTTTTTCTTATAAATTTAGAGTACCCAATTAATTTTTTACAATTAAGGGGCAATTTAGCATGGCGAATCCACCTAGCCTGCACATCTTTTGGTTGTGGGGGCGAAACCCACGCAAACACGGGGAGAATGTGCAAACTCCACACGGACAGTGACCCAGAGCCAGGATCGAACCTGGGATCTAGGTGCTGTGAGGCTGCCGGGCTAACCCACTGCGCCACTGTGCTGCCCCCTTTATACACTTATAACTGCTTTTGCTATTCTTTTTTATATCCTGTGCAAATTTTCTTTCATAATTTACCTTTGACCTTTGTATCAGTTTTTTAGTAATCCTTTGTTGATCTTTAAAAATGTCCTAATCTTCCAGCCTGCCACTGGCCTTTAATGTCTGATTCAACAGTCTTCCAAGACACTTTAATCAAAACAGGCTCTATTCTAAGAGTTTAGTTAACATTTATATAAATACACAGCAAGAATTTTTATCAATTACAAACATAAATACACCACCGAGCTATAGTAATGTATGTAACACTTGATGAATTCCCCCTTAACTGTTCCAATTCAAAAACAAAATCCCACAAACTAAAAACCCCTTTTCAACGGTGTGGCCCAGCCCTCTGCATTCTCACTTGAATAAGACTGAGATTCTGACCCCCATCTCATCAGCAGGTTTAAACCCTTCCGGAAAGCAAACTATCTTTTAAGTTACCAAAACAGCAGGTAGCTATAATCAATGTTTTTATTTAACTGGAACAGATATTTAAAATGAAAGTAGAAAGAGAGACAGGCCAAAACACTTATTTCCTCTCTCTGTAGTCCACAGCAGTCAAACTCAAACTTTAAAGCAAAGGTAAATCAAAATCTCACAGCCACAGCCCAGCTCCACCCACAAAAGAACATCACTAAGCCATGTGATAAGCCCAAAACCTTTCTTAAAGAGACACTCACATGGCAGTATATCTTATTGTATTTATGTTATCGTTAACTTTCTTGCTTAGCCCTGGATGTTTTTCCCCCCTCTTACAATTTTTCTTTCTCTCTGGAATATATTTTAGTTGGGAGGAATTGAATATCTCCTTAAACAACTGCCACTGCTCATCAACTGTCCCACCTTTTAGTCTTCCTGGCCAGTCCACTATGGCCAAATCTGTCCTCATACCAATGTAATTACCTTTGTTTAACTTCAGAACACTAGAGCGGCGCACCAGTTTCTCGCGCTCAAACTGAATTTGAAAATCTATCATGCTATGATCACTCTTTCCCAAAGGATCCTTAACCATGAGGTCATTAATTAGTCCCTCCTCATGACACAATGCCAAATCTGGAATAGCCTGCTCCCTGGTTGGTTTGATAACATGTTCCTTGAAGAAACAATCTCCAAAACATTTGATGAACTCTCCCTCGAGGTTACCCTTGTCAATTTGATTAATCCTGTCCATATGTGTATTAAAATTACCCATGATTATTGTCGTACCTTTCTTTTATTTTTGATAAGATATTTTATTCCAAACAAACACGACATCAGCAAAATGCAGTCCATCAAAGCATAGTTAACATTTGTACAGTTTTTTTCCCCTTTTAATCTCTCCCCCCCCCCCCCCCCCCGCCCACAATGACCAGCACCTCAAATAAAGCCATGAACAGTTCCACCGCACCTCAAACCCCTCTTCTGATCCCCTCAACTTGAACTTAATTGTCTCCATCCAGAGAAAGTTGTACAAGTCCCCCAGGCAGGCCGCCAACCCCGGCGGCATATCCGACCTCCAATTCAACAGGATGAATGGCCCTGGACCGCGCCACCACAGTGCCCCCAGCCCCTAATAATGCCCCCACTGCCCGTGGATCAGCCCTCCCCCAACTGTGGAGGTGCTGGACTGAGTCCACAGCTGCCACAGTGAGTTCCCGACGGGTGAGACCACACGTGTCCCACGCCGTCGGGAACTCAGCCGGTCGGGGACGGGGCATCGCGGGGCGGGCCTCAGGCAATGCTCGGAGGTCGTGGATACGGCGCGCGGCGTACCCCTAGAGTACGCCGTTTTTCAGGGGATGGAGCATCATGAACGCGGCGCCGCCCCAATTTCGTTGTCACCGGGGATTCTCCGCCCCGTCGCCGAACGTGAATTTGCAGTCAGGGACCGGAGAATCCAGCCTCACATTTCTCTTCCCTCCTCCCACATAAATGGCTCTCTGTACCACGGTGCTGTGGTCAGTTTGCTCATCCTCCTCACAGTCCCCACTCTCGTCCATGCAGGGAGTAAGACTCTCAAACCTATTGGACAAGGACAAGGGCTGCCTATCCTGCAACCCTACCTCCTGGATCCCTCTACGTACCTCACCCATAGTCACAGAGATTAGGAGGAATTTCGTCTTACAGAGGGTAGTGTATCTGTAGAATTCTTTACCGCGGAGAGCTGTAGAGGCTGGGTCATTAATTATGTTCAAGACTGAAATAGGCAGATTTTTAATTCGTAAGTGAATCAAGGGTTATGGGTATAAGGTAGGAAAATGGAGTTGAGGATTATCGTGTCAGATCAGTCATGATCTCATTGAATGCGGAGCAGCCTCGATGGGCTGAATGGCCTATTCCTGCTCTTATATCTCATACTCTTGTGTGTGTAATGTTCCCTCTAATGGGTGTGAGGTTATAGGCGAAGCACAATTTTTTTTGTTGTATTCCCTTAAGAGATGTGGACATTACTCGCTAGATCAACATTTATTGCCCATCCCAATTGCCCTTGAGAAGGTGGTGGTGAACTGCCTTCTTTAGCAATACAATCCATGTGGCATTGGTGCACCCACATTGCTGTAAAATAGGAGTTCCAGGATTTTCACAGTGAAGGAACAGCAATATATTTCTAAGTCAGGTTGGTGTGTGGCTTGGCGGTGAACCTCTGGATGGTGGTGTTCCCCACAATATATGACAGGTGGGATGGTAACGGACCTGCCAGATAAAAGCGTCTCCATCAAGGAAGGAGGTAATCCTGACAGTGTTGCAGTATTTGAATATCTCTACAGGGCAAGGAGTCAGACTGACACGCCTGGTATAGGAGAGTCTGTATAGGAATAGGTTTGATGTGAGGGTGTCTCTCTCCCTCTATGGGCTAGATTGGGTGTGGGAGAGTCTTATCTCTTGCTATCGGGCAGGTTTGTAGTGGGGTGGGGTGGGGGGGGGGGAGTCCCTCTCTGTCTATGGGGTTATGTGTGGGGGTGTCTCTCTCCCTATGGGGTGGGTTGAATGTGGCAGAGTCTCTCTCTCGGGTATATTTTGTGTGGTAAAGTCTCTTTCTCTTTCTGTGGGGGTGTCTGTAGGGAGACTCTCTCTGGGTATGTGTGTGGGGGGGGGGGGGTGGAAGAATCTCTCTGTATGTGGGTGTGTCAGGGGAGTTTCTCTCTGTGGGGAGGGTGGGGGGATTTGAGTCTCTCTGTATGTGTGTGTAGGGGAGTCTCTCTCTGTGTTGAAGTGTGGGGAGGTCTCTCTGTGGGTGTGGGGGGAGGGGGAGAATCTCTCTGTATGTGGGTGTGTCAGCGGGAGTCTCCCTCTGTAGGGGGGGTGAATCTCTTTGTATGTGGGTGTGTGTCTGGGGAAGTCTCTATGTTTGCGTGGTAATCTCCCTGTGTGGGTGTGTGTGTGAGGGGGAGGGGACGTCTGTCTGGGGCTATGTGCGTTGGGCTCTCTCTCTCTCTCTCTGGGCGCCACCATGATTCATCCTGGCAACGGAGCTGGGGGGGTCTGACCTCTAACCCGGAAGCCACTGCTCGATTCCACTTCCGGTGGGGAGGCCGGCCAATCGGGTGGCTCCACGAGCCGCTAAGCGGGGATTTAAGCGCGTGCGCAGTGTCCCTCTCCCCTCCTTTCCCGTTGCCACGTTCCTGCTGAGGCCGAGAGTCCGGGCCCGGAGTCAGCGCCCCCCGCCGCCAGTCAGGCCCACCAGCACCGCCGCAGCCAGCTCCCTGCCCCGCCGCCCGCCAGCCAGCCATGTGGCCTCTCCGTCTGCTCTGTCTGGCCGCCCTGGCCGCGGCCGCCGACATTCCGGTGGAGGATGAGGTGTTGGTGCTGAAGAAGGACAACTTCGAGGAGGCGCTTGAGAAATACCAGCACCTCCTGGTGGAGTTCTGTAAGTGAGGGGGATTTAACCTGTCCCTAACCATTACTCCTGTAACTAACTGCCTCTCTCTAACTAGCAACTCCTTTCTGCAGCAAGTCCTCTCTAACTATCAACTCCTTTCTGCAGCAAGTCCTCTCTCTTTAACTAGCAGCTCACTCCTTTCTGCAGCAAGTCCTCTAACTAGCAACTCCTTTCTGTAGCAAGTCCTCTCTCTCTAACTAGCAACTCACTCCTTTCTGCAGCAAGTCCTCTCTCTTTAACTAGCAGCTCACTCCTTTCTGCAGCAAGTCCTCTCTAACTAGCAACTCACTCCTTTCTGCAGCAAGTCCTCTAACTAGCAACTCCTTTCTGCAGCAAGCCCTCTCTCTAACTAGCAACTCACTCCTTTCTGCAGCAAGTCTTCTCTCTAACTAGCAAGTCTTCTCTCTAACTAGCAACTCTCTTTTCTGGACTAACACACAGCAAGTCCTGTTTATAACTAGCAACTCATTCTTTCTGGACTAACAAGTCCTGTCTGACTAGCAACAAACTAGTTGTAGTTTGCAATTCCCATTAGCAATAATTCTTCAACTTGCAGCAAACCTGGTGTAGTTAGCAGTGTGGGGAAGGGATTAGTTTTCCTGAGTTTATTGCTGGTTGGAGGGATTGGTTGCCATTAACTTTGTGTAACTATTGGGTGTGGGGGAAGTCTGTGTATCTAGTATTGAACCATCAGATGGTCAGCAGTTAACCCCAAGTGTTCTCTTTCTCTCGGGGTGGTCTGTACTCACTGCCACGACCCCTGTCCTCAGAAAGTGAGTAGCCTTGTTCCTGTTTTCTGAGTTACCTGACACTGGGCAAGTTTTGCCTCTTTGTGTGGGACTCACTTAAAAATGCCAGCTGCAGATTTGTGTTCAGTCTTTTCAAACTTTCACTGGCCCAGGAAATCCGACCAGCCTCTAGTGAAATGATTTTGCTGCTTCACAGGCTGTGGACTTTGCAGCGTGATTTTGAATTTGATTATTTTTCGTTGTTGCTGGTGCTGTCTGCCTGATAGTATCTTTGTGGCTTTCCCTTTTGAACTGAAATGGGGGAAGTGGCTCCATGTGAGAGAGACCTGGCTGATTTGTCTCTGCTTTGTACAGGAGCAATGACAACTAAAACATACCCGAAATCTGTACTGAAATGGGGGTGGGAAAATGCACCGAGCAGGTGGAGTTGGTGATCCAGGAAGCTGAACTTAAGCCAGGGCAGCACTTGTAAGGGTGACGGGGCCCAATTTTATGAAAGAAATGGTACGTGTATAAACTGCACGTAAACGTCCGGAATGGGACGAATTGACAGCTGCTGTCGGCCACTAGCGACCAGGAAAATAAGTAAAGGAGGCGGGTGTTCTGCAATTTGGGTAGAGTTGACGTGTGCGAGAGACAGTGGGTGGGACGGTGGCTGTGCTTTCCAGACCCCAGATTGCATGGTGGACTGGCCAGGGAGTGTCATGTGTCTGCAGTGCTAACTAGGGGTTAATTTCAAGCTGGACTAACATCGCCCCCTTTTTCAGAATCCAGAAAAACCACTACACGAGATTGACGCGTGATTTCCAAGCAGAGGCCTTTGCTTTTAGCGAGTGCCTGTTCATTTCATTACTCACTGTTGCTGAGGCCTGACTTTGAAATAGTATGTAAGGATTGACGTGAATAGGAGAGTCCTTTCCTGTAGTCCCTGCTTGAGGGACAAGGGGGTGTCTCTGGGGCATTAAATCCTGTAAATGGCTTCATGCATGTCATTGGGATGTATGCATTTTTAACAGCATATTGCAGCTGCAAAGTCTTTGTCAAGGATACTTTAGTGGCAGCTGTTTCCAGTAAATCATGGGAGTGGGATTATTTTGGCTCGGAAGTAGAAACTGGATTTGCAAGTCCTCTTGTTACAAGGAAGTAATAGTTTTAAGTAATGCAGCAGAAGCCTTTTTTTAAAGTTGCTGGAATAAAAGTGCCCTGCTCCTGACCATGGATGGTGTCAGACTTCATTTTTGTTTCTTATTTCCTACTTGTTTGTCCAATTTTAATGAGAATTATTTGGCCATAATGAATTTGTTAAACACTTGGGTCGCAAGCTGCCTGACTTGCATGCCTAATGTAAATGTTTGTTTAACGCAAATGTTTAAATGAGATGGTGACGGTTTTGTATAGAAAGCCCAGATGTGCTGCAATCAAGTTGGCTTGAAAAGGTTCTAATTTGACTTGATTGGGACGTCCTGGCAAAAATTGAAGCCCATTTAATTTTAAATGCTAGCAAAATGATCAACCTGACATTGTCTTGCTTATAAAAGCTCGAGTTCAAATCAAATCTGCATATTGAAGCATCCACTTTTCTTGACATTTGCGTTGTTTGTAATGTGTCAAGATTGTGACTACTGCGTGATGAAAGCCAGCCATTTAACATTTGTACAAAGTACAGTTGGGAGGAATGTGGGGTTAGGGAACCATTCTTCAAACCGTGGAGGATTATGTCCATAGTTTGCAATCAAATCACCTGGGTTTAAAAGTCAGTAAGACTATAAAGTAATAAATAAAATATTTTGAGTTGCTGGAGGAGGTACATAAAATATTTGGGTGGGTGATACTGGTTATGTCTATTGGGAACTCTTCCTGGGAAAGAAGGTGGAGAGGTGATCTGATAGAAGGACGCTACAGATTGATGTTGAAAAGATATTCCCACATTTGCAGGGAGGTCAAAGCCAAATCTATCAGTGGTCACTAAATAAATCCAGTAGGCAATGCAAAAGACCTTGTTACCCAGATTGAGTGGATAAGGCCAGTAGTTTAGATGCCTTTTTAAGGGGGGGGGAGGGGGTGGTAGTGGTAGAGGAACATGAGCAGAGACTCGTCAGCAGTGTAAACTCTGGCACAGATGTAGTCTGACATCATTTTTTTTGTTTTAAATTTAGGTTACCCAATTATTTTTTCCAATTAAGGGGCAATTTAGCGTGGCCAATCCACCTACTCTGCACATTTTTGGGTTGTGGGGGCGAAACCCACGCAGACACGTGGAGAATGTGCAAACTCCACACAGTGACCCAGAGCCGGGATCGAACCTGGGACCTCAGCGCCGTGAGGCGGTTGTGCTAACCACTAGGCCACCGTGCTGCCCCGTAGTCTGACATCTTGACAGCTGAATGGGGGTTGGAAAAATGGCACCAGGGCAGCACAGTGGATTAGCACTGCGGCATCATGTCACCGAGGTCCCAGGTTCGATCCCGGCTCTGGGTCACTGCCTGTGTGGAGTTTGCACATTCTTCCCGTGTTTGTGTGGGTTTTGCCCCCACAGCCTAGATGTGCAGGGTAGGTGGATTGGCCACACCAAATTGCCCCTTGATTGGGAAAAAATGAATTGAGTATTCTAAAATGATAAAGAAAATGACACCAGTGTAATATTGGCTGGACAGTATTGAATTTATTATTCATTGTTATGGTTATTTTCAATAGATGCTGGGGCTGTTTAGCTCAGGGCTAAATCGCTGGTTTTGAAAGCAGGCCAGCAGCATGGTTCAATTCCCGTAACAGCCTCCCCGAACAGTAATCGCCGGAATGTGGCGACTAGGGGCTTTTCACAGTAACTTCATTGAAGCCTACTCGTGACAATAAGCGATTTTCATTTCATTTCATTTCATGCAACCGTTCTACTTATCTCTGGTTTATTTGGATCGAGACAACATTTCCTGGTGGTGGTGTAACTGTTTTGTGATGGACTTGCTATTGCAAAGATTAATTGATTTCCTTCCTAGTTGGTGGCTGCCATATTGTCTCTCTTGCCTGTTGACATTGCAGAATGAATGGGAGTCCAGGAAATGAATCTGGACTCCATTAGATGTTGCTTTCCCCCCCCCCCCCCCTAAAGGTGCACACTTGCTGAGCTTGGGAGCATGGTTGGTGTTATGGACCCTAGTTATTCTTTCCCTCCAGTCATTTGGCGAGTTATTGGTGGTACTGATATCTGTAAGGGTCCTTCTTTATTGTTCCCTTATTTTCCCCATTTTTAATTTTGCCATTACATTTTTGATCCATAGATGATTTATGGACATGACTTTAATTCAAGTGCAGTATTTCATAACAAGAGAGACCACTTTGTTCAAACTGGAGCTGTGGACAGTCCAGCACCAATGACTGTCTGGGACTGTGATTGGTCCAAAAGACAGTGCTCTGCCCGGTAACAGGTGGTGATTGGATCTGATCTATGATCCACTGCAATGAGGGTTCCAGCTTGTTTTCTCTGATGATTGAGGCTGGATGAAGAGATTTTTGATTTACATTTTAAATTAGTACCCAATTCATTTTATTCCCATTAAGGGACGATTTATTGTGGCCAATCCACCGACCCTGCAGATCTCTTTGGACTGTGGGGACACAACCCACACAGACACGGGGAGAATGTGCAAACTCCACACGGACAGAGACCTGGGGCTGGTATCACCGTGAGGCAGCAATGCTGCCCTTGGATGAAGAGATCGAACTAACTCTCTTCAGAAGGCCACTTGAGTGCTGACTCGCTCCAGAAAGTCTGGGTGTTGATCTCTTTAGACTGCAGAGGCCTGGAGTCAAACTGCGAGCTGGAAATAAGGTTTGATGTGAAATATAGAACGGTATAGGCCTGAATGTAAACCTCGGGCTAAAGACCCAGTTGTATCTCCAGAAAGCCCGCTGCCTGAGAGTACAGCAGTTTTTTCTAAACTCTTAACCCGTGACTCTGTGAAGAAGACCATTGCTGGCTGCAAACCACAGATTAATATTTTTTTTCCCATTTTTCACTTTTTATATACAAGACAAAATAACAGTAAACACTTGCATATATATAAAAAAAACATAAAATAACCCCTCTCAATCCCTACTGTCTTCACTCTTCCCCCTTAACAACTAACTGTGACCAATTCCTTAAAATAGATAATAAACGGCTGCCATCTCCAATAGAACCCCTCAACTGCTCCCCTCATGGTGCACTTGACTTTCTTGAGGTGTAAGAACTCCCATTGGGGGGTCTCAGCCACACCGAGGCACTGGGTGGAGATGACCCTGGGCAGAAGCAGCCAGGACATCAGCCCCTGTGCCCATTGGCGGCTCTGGCAAGTCTGGCACCTCAAATGTGGCCACTAAAGGACAGGGCTCCAGCTTAATGGTCAAGATTCATTCACATAGTGCTAAAGGAGACCCAGAAACCCACTCGCTTGGGACAAGAATATGTGTGAGATTAGCTGGACTTCTTGAGCAGTGCTCACACCTGTCCTCTACCCCTGGACATTTTGAACATGGTCAGGTGCACATAAAAAATTATCTTAAGCTGTATTAAGCCAAGCATTGTACATGAGGACATGGTGTTCATCCTGTGAAGGCCTCACCCCACACACCATCTAATCTGGGCCCTCCTACCTAATTTCTGCTTGGCGATTCTGTGTCTACCTCGTACGCTGCAGAATTGCCAAGCCGAAACTTATAGCCAAATTCCACAGACGAGTATGGCCTCAACCGTGACTTTGCATTCGTGTTGCGTTACATTCACCCCCACCACCCTGGCCTGGGAATGCGAAATCCTACCAACTGTCCTGGCTTGAGACAATTCACACTTCTTTAACCTGCTCCACCTGGACCTGTAAAGACTTACCTGCAAAGATTCACATTCAAAGTATTGACTTGCGTCTTTGACTTTGTCTATATGTATGTTTCTGGATTCCACTCTTCTTGCGCCTGAGGAAGGAGCTGCGCTCCGAAAGCTCGTGTTTGAAACAAACATAGAACAGCACAGAACAGGCCCTTCGGCCCTCGATTTTGTGCCGAGCAATGATCACCCTACTCAAACCCACATATCCACCCTATACCCATAACCCAGATCCCTCTGCAGCGGAGCACCCCAAAGTATTTCCCCATTGAGATAATATGGTTAATTCACTTGTGTGTGTCTCTGGGACAAGTAACTGGTGAGAAGGCCCCTTGCATTCTGTCTCTACCATCCGGGGGGGGGGGGGGGGGTCTGACACAGCTCTTCCCGAGCAGGTGTTCCTACAGCCTGTCCCTCAGGAATGCACATTGAAACTCATTCAGTTGCTGCTGGAGGACCATCAACTCTTGAGCGGTGTTCTTTTGGTCTGCTTCCAGTAAGGAGCTGTCCATGACAATGTTGCAGACTGGCACATTCCAAGGTCCAGGGGCACAGGCTGAGTAATGTACTGAATAATTGGGCAGCCCTTACCAAGGCCACTGTTCAGGGATTTTAACCATGGGAATTGGCACCATGGTTTCATGGATGCAGTTACTGACGCTAGATTTTCACGTCCAGATTTCTATTAAGTGAATTGAACCAGTGTTGCTGCTCTCTCCTCTCTGTTTTCCCCCCCACCCCGTTTGTAAATGCCATGTAAATGTAGATGCTCTTTGCATTGTAAATGGGGTGAGGCAATTGCCATGTGATTGCACTTTGCGTTGTAAATGGGGCAGTGATCTGTAATAACCACATTGATCTGGAATGCCACACTTGTAGCTTTGTCAGTTTTATGAATTAAGTATATTGGGGTGTGGGAGACTTGATGGTTATGTTGAACTAATTGTTTTTGCCAACTGTTTCTGCCATGTTAATAATTAATATTCAGAATGCTCTGTTAAATGTTCAGCCTTTGTAATGGAGCTGTGGACTGTAATCAGTCCAGATGACCCTGTTGGGAGCTATCGTGGATTGTGCTAGTTTAAAGACTCATGCTAGCTTTCCTCTGCGTGCTGTTTGTGTCTGGTTTCTGAAGAGGGGTGAAGGAGTCTCTCTTGGTGTATTTAATTGACCAGTAGACTACCTTCAACCAAAATTCTATGTATTCACTTTATTGATCTGTCACGCTGCAGTGATTCACAAACAGTGATTTGAAACAAACCTGTTGGACTTTAACCTGGTGTTGTAAGACTTCTTATTGTGTCACACTGCAGACCTTGGAATTGGAATTAAAAGTATTTGGAATGGAGTGATATTTATTTCAACTTCCAATCTGAAATTGATGCTGTAGTGCCCCTAATAGATCTGCCAATTATCTGAGCTGTTCATCATGGATTAATATTAACAAAGGTATAATTTTGAAATCGCCAAAGAACGCTTGCCCAACGTATGTAATAGCTGCATTCAAAATTCACCCCCTGCCACTAAGAATGGTGAAAAGCTGTTTAAATGCAGACTCCTGTTCAGAGAATGGCAGCATTAAGATGAAATGTCTGTCCCAGCAACCTAACTAGTGAAGGAGCCATCCCATACAAATTGACCATGGATTGTTTTTACTCCAGCAGTAAACCTTATTGGAGCATGCCCTGCTGTGTTGGTGAGAGGCTTGTTTGAGTCCTGCAGTGCATTGCCCTCGAGGTGGGGTGTGGGCCCTGAGTGAGGAAGTTTGTTTCACCTGGGACTGGTTTGATACTGACGCAGTTAACAAGGGACAAGAACAGAGGTGGTGAGCATTAACATGCTTGAACAGGGAAACACTGATCGGCTTATCATGCTGACCCGGTTAAAAATATCATTGTTTCTAATTGTCTGTAGTTGAGAAATTCTGGGTCCTCTTTTATTGTAGATTTTTAAAGTTTGTTTCTATTGCTGTGTAGGGCAAGAAGAATGTTGTACCTGGACCTCTGCTCTTTCCTTCCACTGTGTCCATTGCCCCCTCTGACCTGTGCTTTGCACTTTCACTGGGGGAATGCTGTCGATCAGAAGCTAGCCTCTTGAACAACATTTTTTAATGTTGCCACTTGTGAGGTTGGGCTAACTGGTGATTAAACTGATTTACAAAGTAGCTAGTATATCAAAGCAGTTGCATAGTGGAGTTGAATATATTCACTGGATGGATGGATTTGTTACGTGTACTAAGTTACAGTGAAAAGTATTTTTCTGTGAGCAGCTCAACAGATCATGAAGTACATGAAAAGGAAATAAAAGAAAAATGCACCATTAATTTGTGGTAGGGTGCAACAGACTAACTGGTCTATCAGTGGTCTCTGCTGATTTGGCTGGGCTATCAAACTGTTACCTGGTGTTTTGGCTCCTAGTGCCAGATGTCCCCTGATGGGGAAGTACTTGTTAAGTAAGGGCAGAATTGACCTCTACTTTGTGCAGTCCTCATTTCCCTACTTGCTTTCTTTCAGGAGAATTGAGAGCTGTGTTCATTGTGGAATAATCTAATGTCTGTTACTGTTGAGGGGTAGGAATGGGGCTATTGCACTCCAGCTGTTGTAGTGATGAGAAGGCATTGCTGGTACTGTTAAAACCAGCCCATCAACTGCCCGGCATTCATAACAATCCACTGCAATCACTTCCTCATTGTAAAGATCGCTGAACGAAGGACCTTTCTTCTGTGTGCTGGTTAATATATTGACTGGAAAGCTCCCTCATTAATTCCTTGGCCTCTTGTTGACATTTTTAACGCTAATATTGGACTGTTCTGAAGGTTGTTTACCAGGAGCAGCTCATGAAGAGTTAATTTCCTACTGTGTTGTTGCGGAGATGGGTGGCACGGTGGTGCAGTGGTTAGCACTGCTGCCTCGTGGCACCCGAGGACCTGGGTTCAATCCCGGTTCTGGTCACTGTCTGTGTGGAGTTTGCACATTCTCAGTGTGTCTGCGTGGGTTTCGTCACCACAATCCAAAGATGTGCAGGTTAGGTGGATTGGCCTCGCTAAAGTGCCCCTCAATTGGAAAAAATAATTGGGTAATAAGTTGTTAAATTGGTGCTGAGATTACCAGTCAGGGGCACATGATTCACAATGTGAAGGACTGTGGTAGATGTTCGGCTGTTGGGTTACTGTTTCTTGGGAGCTTTCATCTGCTGTCTGAAGCCCACCCGCTTTAATATTCTGCTTGCTGGATGTTGGAGTGAGCTGAACTTGGTTATACTGTACCAGTCGTCAGTACTGTCTTGGGAAGATGTATACAATACCAGCAATGCTGTCATGTGGTTTCCAGTACTGTACATCCATCTGCAGTGAGCTGCTTATTGGGGAGCTTGTGGGGTGATGGCATTGATGGTGCTGCTCTGCCGTTATCTGTTATGTCTTGTTTAAAATCTCGCGGTTGCCTCATTTGATAAGGGTTTACGTAGAAATTTGAACTTTTCTATATTTCAGTGGTAAGCTACTGACTTTTGTTTCTGTGCCACTTCCTGACCTTCGCTTGTTTTCTTCCCCTCAGTGAGTTGGCTAGCTGGTCCCTACCCTCTGCAGTATGGTGTGAAGGAGTGAAAAGACTTGGTGACCTACTGGAAGGGCAGCTCCACGTTTTGTGGAGTCCTTCTGTTTTATGTTCTGTGGGGCAAGCCCTTCTCCAGGAGCTTGCTGCATTCTTGGGGTTTAAGATGCAGGTACTTTTGCCATTTGGGGTATTCCTGTACAACTGTGGGTGCCCACTTGCCCTGCATTGTATCCCAACTCTAGAGACTCTCCAGTTAGTTTACTGTGTTAACTGAGTACATCCATCTCCCTCCCATTGCCATTAAATCATTCCAGTACCTGCAGTGGTTTTAATCTTTCAACATGCATCCTAATAAATGGTCATTAATCCTATTATTCTCTTGAAGTGGGGGAAAAAAGGCTGTTTCGAAATTCCGAAGTTCCCATTTGCCCTGAAAGAAATTTGTCCCACAGATGATTTAAACTCTGGAAATTCTGGGCTGGGGAATACGTTGAGTGCTACGTCATTGCTTTTCCGGTTTGTCCTGTTGCATGTTTTGCTGGTTTTGATCTGATGTGACTTGTTTCTCCACCCACACAGATGCTCCCTGGTGTGGACACTGCAAGGCACTTGCCCCTGAATATGCCAAAGCTGCCGCAAAGCTGAAAGAAGAAGGCTCTCAGATCAGACTTGCGAAAGTAGATGCCACTGAGGAATCTGACCTCGCGCAGATGTTTGCAGTACGAGGATACCCAACCATTAAGTTTTTTAAAAATGGCGATAAGAGCAGCCCGAAGGATTATTCAGGTAATGAAGATTCCTTTTGCAGCAACAACGAGTGAATGCATGATGACTAACCTGTTTCAATTATTTCCACTCTTGAAAACTTGAGAAAACTATTATTAGTTGCAACTAATCATTTACCGGTGCCGAAGGAGGCCATTTGGCCCATAATGTCTGCACTAGCTCTCCAAATGAACATCGTGGCTTAGTGCCTTTACCCCCATACCCTTGCACATTAGACGATCACTTAAATTGAAACCATGTGCCTGGAGTGCATCGAATTGAACCTGACTCCACCACACTTCCAGACAGTGCATTCCAGACCTGAACTATTCGTTGTACAAGTTTTTTCCCCCCCATATCACATTTGCTTCTTTTATTATCAATAATAATAATTGCTTATTTTCACAAGTAAGCTTCAGTGAAGTTACTGTGAAAAGCCCCTAGTCGCCACATTCCGGCACCTGTTCGGGGAGGCTGCTACGGGAATTGAACCCGCGCTGCTGCCTTGTTCTGCATTACAAGCCAGCTGTTTAGCCCACTGTGCTAAGCTAGTCCATATAACTTTAAATCTGTGCCCTCTCGTTCTTGATTCTTTTACCAGTGGGAACAGTTTCTCCCTGTCTACTCCAGAGCTCCAATGATTTTGAACATCTCTCATCAAATTTCGTCTCACCTGCCTTCTCTTAGAGGAGAACAGTCCCAGCCCCCTCCAGTCTCGCATCTGAAGTTTCTCATCTTGTAAACCTCTTCTGCACTCTTCTCTCCCAATATGTTCACATTCTTCCTGTGGTGTGGCACCCTGAACGTTGCAGTTTTGGGCTGCCCTGTGGGCAATGTAGCCCAGTGCTGTAGCTGGAATTGTTTGTGGATGGTACAAAACAACTGAATTTGCTTTGAAATTAATTCATTGCTTTGTGGTGTTACTGCTATTCATGCCAATTCATTAGTTACTTGCACTTTGTGATCAGCTCTTTGCTTGGAATGCCAGCTGTACTGCGCCGATGTACCTAGTCTTTGTTCAACAGCAGCTCCAGTCCTTCCATTTCCCACTGCATCGTGTACTGGGCCAAAATCCTAGAGCGGCCTATTCATTTCTGAGAGTATCCCTGCCACACTAAATGCAGCAGGTCAAGGAAACTGCTGGCCAACATCTTGGGCAACTAGGGATGGACAATAAATGTTAGCAACATCCATCAAACATTTTTAATGCAAGTTTGTTCTGAAATGTGACTTGTAGTTCATCTCCTGTCAGTTCTTGCTAGTGCAAATATTTCAAAATTGCCCACTTTTTTTTTTGAGCTTGTCATTTTTATGGTGCTGCTTCAGACTGTCTGCATGGAAAGGCTGAATTTTCAGCATATATTTGCACTTGAGTGAAACCATCTAGTTTGGTGCAATACAAATGAGTTTCATTTTGTGACAGACTTGTTTAAAGTTGATCTTTGGTGGGGAAATCCCATTATTGTCCCTGTCGGAAAGTGAAATTCTCATTTTCAGACCTTGGTGAATCTTAGTATCACTTCTCTATTGGATAGCATTCATTGTTTTTTTTAAACCCCAATGAATATATGGTTACCTTTTTGGTCATTTGTGCACCATCTCTAGTCTCCTCTCTTCCTGACTCATTATAATCTCCTTTTGTCTTGCACTATCACCCCTTTGTCATCTAATCTGCCACAGATTTTCCCTTTTTTTTGTACTTTCTCTTTCTGTTCCCTTGCTTTGAAGCCTCTACTGTTGCAACCCATTGCATCATCAACCTGAAATGTTAAATCCGTTTCTCTCTCCACAGATGCTGCCCAGACCTGCTGAGTATTTATAATAATAATTGCTTATTGTCACAAGTAGGCTTCAGTGAACAAAGAAAACTACAGCACAGGAACAGGCCCTTCAGTTAGTGTGAAAAGCCCCTAGTCACCACATTCCAGCACCTTTTCGGGGAGGCCGGTACGGGAATTGAACCTGCGCTGTTGGCATTGTTCTGCATTACAAGTCAGCTGTTTAGCCCACTGTAGTATTTGCAGCATTTCTTCTGTATTTTGTATTTGACGTGGCTGCTATTTGAAGCTTCTGTGCTCTATAAACCGCAGCAACTTTCTTCCCAGCTCTCCTCTGAAGGAATTGACCCCACGCTTCCCACAGCCCCTTTTGACGATGCTTACTGGGCAGGGCATCCATTCGGGTACAAGCTGCAGCAGTGGATGGGGTGGGGAGAAAGAGATGGAGCTGATTGCTTGATGGTGAATTTCAGCAATTTTGACCACTTGACCAGTATCTCTGACTGTGATTTATATCTTGTTCCTGATCGGTGTGGAACATGTGACATGCTTGCTTAGTTACCGGTATATTGATGGGTTCCGATTGTTAAGTTGTCACCTGGCTTGACTTTTGTTTCTCACGATTGATTGGGCAGCACTAATGCCATTGCAACTTTCAGCAATGGAATAACCCCTCACTGAGCAGCTATTATCCAAAACCAGGCTGCCTTTTGCAAAGCTGTGCTGTGCCTGGGGCCTGCATTGGAAATGAGACCTTGCTCGGGTTTAACAGCAAACAATACCATTGTGTAATTTAAATCATGGTGAACGTCCCATTGTCTGTGCCGTGGGAATCATCCAGCCTCTCATCAGCCACAACGCTCAGCCAGTATTTCCAATTCACCTGTAATAGTTTCAAGTTGCTGAAAATGGCCTTTCAGCCAGGTGTGGGCTATTTACAGATTGAATTCACCATTACATTGTGTACAGTGCAGTAACGGGCTGTTCCTTCACCTGAGCATAACGCTAGTGTTTTACATTCCACATAAGCTGCCTTGTCTCTCAGATAGAGCAGGCAGGTGGCTACTGTTACATTCTTTTTTTTAAAATATTTTTATTCTCTATTTTCTTCAGAATTTACACCCCACCAACAAACAGTAAACGGTAACGAATACAATGTCAATCCCCTTATCGACAACAACGATCCCATCCTCCCACCAACCCCCAAACAACAGCCCACCTGACAATACAAGCATCAAATAAAACTGAACCTCCAAATGAGGGAAAAATAAAAATAAATCGGGAATCTCCCCTGGTCACGGTTGACATATATAGTCCCCACACACACACACACACACACCCCCCCCCCAAATAGTCAATGCCATCCAATCCCTGAAAGAGTACTGTGAATGGCACCCATGAATTGTAGACACCCCTCCCACCCCAGACTCCTCCACTTCCTCTTGTAAACTACTTCCCCCAACTTTTCACCCCAGCTAGACTCACTGAAACCTGCTCAACCAGGCTCCGATGGCCACAGCCCCCCCCCCCCCCCCCCCCCAAAACCTCACTCGTATTCACTGGCCGACTGCGTGGAGGCCCCCTCCCGGGTCTCCTTCCCCCGGTCCCAGGAAAACCAAGAAATCCCCTTTAGCACACAACCCCAACATACACACCCAAGCCCCAAAGAACCATCATTGCAAATGAAAGTCCCAACTCTTCCTTTGTCCAAATATACAGCATTTAGTACATACACCAACACGCAGTGAAAAAGTAAAGTCACATGAGGCTACACTGGTACACGACCCGCTCTCAGTCCCATTTCTCAATTCTGCCACAGTCCTTCTGCGTTCGCAAACTCCTCTGCCACCCCAAAATAAAGTCCTTGGATTTGTAGGTTACCCTCTACTTAGCTGGATATACTATGCTGCACTGCACCTTGCTGATGTACAGTGCCTTCTTCACCCGGTTGAAGGCAGCCCGCATCCTCGTCAGCTCCACCGTAAAGTCCTGGTATATGCGTATACCAGCTCCAGCCCACTGCACCACCCGCTTCTGCTTTGCCCAGCTCAGGACTTTCTCCTTCACGCTGTACCTACGGAAACAGAGTTATTACTCTTGGCAGCTCACTCGCCTTTGGTGCAGGCCTCCATGACCGATGAGCCTGATCCAGTTCGCATCGAGAGGGATCGTCCCCCTCCCCCAATAGCTCCGCCAACATCGTGGCAAAATATTCTGTCGCCTCGGACCTTCCACCTCTTCGGGCAGACCCATGATCCTCGGATTCTGCCGCCTGGATCTGTTTTCCAGGTCTTCCATTTTGGCTCGCAGACCCTTGTTGGTCTTTGTTGCCCTCCGCAACTCCTACTCCATCGAGGTGAGTTGATCACTATGCTGCGGTAATGACTCTTCCACTTCCGCACCTCCGCCACTGCGGTTGATACCGCTGTCCTCACCGGGGCAATCGCCTCCTCCACCAGAACTTTCAATACTGCCACTATCTCCTTCATCGCTTCCATGTGCTTCCTGAACTGTTCTTTCAAGTTCCACAGCCATCACTTTGGTCATTTCTTCTGCTGTGAGTGATGTGGCCTCCCCTGGTGCTCCAGTCTCCGCTTTCCTTACAGTTCCTGCGCTGACTTTTCCACTCACCGGCGGACTTTCATTAACCCTCTTTTTCACGGCTGTTTTTTTCCCCCAAGCTTGGACATTTCTCCTCCCTGTGCCTTCTTACAGTCTTTTCAGTCTCCGTTGCCCTGGGACCGGGCGTTAAAACCCCAACATTTCTATTCCCAAGCAGGAGCCCTCCAGTGTGCGGCTGCCTCCCGCCCGCTGTCATCGGAAGTCCGGCTACTGTTACATTCTTGCTGGTTTGCACGTAATGAACTGAATAAATGAAAATCGCTTATTGGCACAAGTAGGCTTCAAATGAAGTTAGTGAAACGCCCCTAGTCTCCACATTCCGGCGCCTGTTCGGGGAGGCTGGTACGGGAATTGAACCGTGCTGCTTGGTCTGCTTTCAAAGCCAGTGATTTTAGCCCTGTGCTGAACCAGCCCCTGATGATAGCATGACTGGCTCTGAAGGAGCAGAGTTCACCATGTAGGGTCCAGTCACTTGACTAATCTAAAGTGGCATCTCCTCTCGTTATTTTGTGAGGCGGCTGCATAAGAGTTAAGTATTCCCTTTCTTAACGTGCTTTGACCTTCCTCTTAGCTGGAAGACAGCATGAAGATATTGTGAACTGGCTGAATAAACGCATGGGACCCGCAGCAGACACCATCACTGAAGCAGATGCTGCTGAGAAACTTGTAGAGTCCTCTGAAGTGGTTATCATCGGGTTTTTCAAGGTACTGATATATCTTAAAAAGCTTGTGTAACAGCCTGTGCCAATGTAACCCCTGTGAAGACAGTGTATAATGTGAATACGGGCAGTGTAGTTTAATTGGCTGCTCATTTTGTATAGTGAAGTAACTTGTGTTCATTGCATGTTACGGTCTCTACTGTGTGTCCTGTTTGGCAACTACTGACTACAGGTGATGTTTCACACAAGGAATGGACAAATTGTCCATTCCCTTTCCTTGCAAGCAGAATTGTTTCTGCTGTCAAAGTTGGATTGAAAACTGGCTTTGAGTTGTCAGTCCAGCCCTGGCCCGCTGTAACGTGAAGCTGAAATGTCAGACATGTTGCTAACCAAGTTTAATTTGAGTGGCCATGTAGCATATATAATCCAAATTGCACTTGGACATTGCTTTGCTCTAATGGTCCCTTGTTGCTTAAAACCCAGTAGTGAGTGAAGATGCTAAATCACTTGGAAATTCTTCAAATAATATAAACAACCGCAGGGTCATTCGCTGGCAAAAGAATACAGAAGTGTGGATTGTCTCAAAATATGACACTGGGTTTTACATCTACAGAGCCTTTAAAAGGAAGTGGGAAAATGTATTTTGTCTAATTTTGGTAAATTTAGTTCCCAATTCAAGCTATGACACCAATAACTGCACTCCTGTGTATTGCCAGTTGATGATTCTGATCTATAGTCGCTAAAGTTCATGGTTTAGTGCCTTGACAATGTAACTGTGAAAGAGGGGCAGCCTGTGCTAATGTTAAAATGCAGCAAGTGGACTGTGGAAACGGATAGAAAGGGTATCAAGTGATGAATCTTGGGTCCGATGTGAAACCAGTGATGACCAACAGAAGTTGTGCCCCTGTGTTAATTCTGCAATTAGATGAAGGGTTAGAAATGGGACTCCCAAGGTGCTAATTGTGGGATTGTCACAGGATACAAGGGCAGCCAAGTGTGGTTAGAGATGTGCTCTTGGGAACATTGTTTGTATAACACGTTATCTTTAGATGGTATTGAGGGCTCCAGAATTAAAATGCATCATTCTGCAACGCAAGTCTGGCATCATTCAGGGAGGGAACAGATAAGATTTCAGGTTAAGGACCTTTCGTCAAGTATTGAGGCTTTGCCTGTTTCTCAGTCTCCATTCTGTTGGAGTCTCGGGAATGCTGGTTGACTCCGAAGCCTACATGATCTACTGTTGAAGACTATTTTCTTCCCTCTACATCCTGTACATATGTGGCTGCATAAAATCATGCCTTTTGTGGTCTGGTGTCTTGACACCTCCCAAAATAACTCTGCATCAATGCTGCTAAAATTATAAACTAACCGTAAATCATATTCTCAGCATCACCTAGCACAGTCTTCGCTCACTTCCACTCACCAGCTCCTAAACCATATTCTCAGCATCACCTAGCACAGTCTTCGCTCACTTCCACTCACCAGCTCCTAAACCATATTCTCAGCATCACCTAGCACAGTCTTCGCTCACTTCCACTCACCAGCTCCTGTGCACTTAATTAGTCGACATTAATTTCTTCCTACCCTCCACTGTGCTGTTCCATCGTGTCTGAGAACCTCTAGCTTTGTACCCTTTACACCTTTACACATCCCCTATTACTGGGTTTTGTGGTGTTTTTGCACCCTATTTTCTCTTGGGCCGCTGCTCAATAGCGGGTGTAGTGAGAGCGAAACTGTTTTCTCTCCTTTTTGTCTTTCCTTTTTCCACTTGTACTTGGGACCTTCCAGTACATGGAGTGCTGTAGAAATGCAAGTTCTTAAGTCCATACCTAGTGCAAAAATTATCACATTGTCATTCAGAACTGATGCATTTTTAATAATAATTCCTGAACTCTAAATGGGATATTTGGCCCAGATTTGGGTGGCGCTTAATGATCCTGAAGGCTGGAGTTCCATCCCCACATGGCTGAGAATTTGATACCCTCCCATTCAATAAGATCATGGCTGTTCTGACTTCTCTTTCTTCCCCCCCCCCCCCCCCCCCCCCCCCCAAAAACTCCCTTGTCAACTTTAATTTGGCCTAAATGTATTCAATAACCCACCTCTGCTGTGGGAGGGAATTCCAAAGACCAACAACCCAAGGGAAGCAATACTTCATCTCCTGTTGACCCCAGCTGGCCTCCACCCTAGATGGGAACCACCCTTCCATCCGCCCTGCCATGATCAGAAACAGCGCTTTCTTTGACTAATTGAATTTCTAAAAGTCACAACATACAAATGTTATCATATCCCTGGACAGGACAAATGAGAAACCATGTTTTCATTGGCATAAGCAATGTTTTATTTGGGCTGTTAATCTTCCATTGTCGGTTAGCCTTAATCCTCGAGTGTATCTCTGCTTTGGCTGACTCGATGCAAGTTTGCCATTTTTGTGAACCCTGTTTGGAGTCTTTTTAGTTTTCTTAATTTGCAGAAGCCTGTAGTTTCATTATCGCAATAAGATCATGCTATCCCCACAGTGCAGAATGAGGCCATTCCCCCCATCCAAGTCTGCACCGACCTTCCAAGCACGTTACTTCAGCTCATTCCCCTGCCCTATCCCCAACCCTGTGCATTGATCCTGGCCAATGTACCTAACCTGCACAGCTTTGGACTTGTGGGAGGAAACCGGAGCACCCGGAGGAAACCCATGCAGATACGGGGCGAATGTGCAGACTCCGCACAGACGTCCAAGGTCATGATTGAACCTGGGTCCCCAATGCTGAGGCAGCAGTGCTAACCACTTGCTACCTGTATTTGACTTTTGGTGTCAACACTTTGGTTTCTTTAGGATGGTGTTCAATGTTTTTTTTTGGGGGGGGGGCGGCAAAGAGAAATCCCACCAGATGTTGGGTCATTCTTGAGCCCAACTGTGCAGTTTATTTTGCAAACTCTTGTCTGTCAAATCTGTTGCCTCAGTGCAAGGATTCTGCCATTGTAGCCTGTGTGGTCACCTGGATGTTGGTTGTTTCTGCCGCCTGGAATAGAGAAATCTGGTTTTATTTGATCAGCTTGAAGCTCGTGTCTAATTTTATTTGAAGCCCAATGTGGGTTACTAAGAGGGGATTTCTGCCATTCCCTTCAATTGGAGTAAACTCAAATTTGCTGCTGGGTAAATGTTGATGATAAATGTCTGAATAAAGCTGTGTGTCTCTTTTTCAGGATGTGGAAGGGAGCGATGCCAAAATATTCCTGCAGGCTGCAGAGGCCTTTGACGAGGTGCCTTTTGGAATTGCTTCACAAGCGGATCTCTTTACCAAGTATGATGTGAAGCAGGATGGAGTTGTCCTTTTCAAGAAGGTAATTGGTCTAGTTTGTAGCTGCAGAGCAAAATGTTTTGTCTCCTAACCCAGCATTTTGGTCGACAGCCTGGGCTCTGGAGCACTTTTTAAAAAATAAATTAAGGGGCAATTTAGCGTGGCCAATCCACCTACCCTGCACATCTTTGGGTTGTGGGGGTGAAACCCACCCAGACACTGGGAGAATGTGCAAACTCCACACGGACAGTGACCCTGAGCCGGGATCGAACCTGGGACCTCGGCTCCGTGAGGCAGCAGGGCTAACCCACTGTGCTGCCCCCTGGAGCACTGTTTTGGAAGTGAATGTTCACTGATTATAGACCTTTTGCACACTTGTAACCAGATCAACTGGCAGTGATCAACACCGTGTTTCAGGCTGTGCACAGCTGATAAAATTGCGATTTTTGCCAAAAAGATTAATGGTAACCATGGGGTGGTATGGCGGTGCAGTGGTTAGCACTGCTGCCTCACAGCTTCAGTGTCCCCGGTTCAATTCTGGCCTCGGGTGACTGTGTGGTGTTTGCACTTCCTGTGTCTGTGTGGGTTTCCTCTCACTGTTCAAAGATGTGCAGGTTAGGTGGATTGGTCATGTTCAATTGCCTGTGTCCAAAAGGTTAGGTTGGGTTACAGGGGTGGGCTTAGTAGGGTCATCTTTCCAAGGGATGGTGTAGGATGCTCTTTGCAAGGTCTGCTGCAGACTCGATGGGCTGAATACTATGTGATATTTTAAAAATATTTTTATTCTCCTTTTTCGCATTTTCTCCCAAATTTACACCCACCAACAATAATCAGTAACAAATACGCCAATCCCCATATCAATAACAACGATCCCATCCTCCCAACAAACCCCAAATATTAGCCCACATGGTCTCACAAACAAATGACAAAAAGGAATCGGGAATCACCCATAGTCGCCATTAACACCCACCCGCCCCAACTAATGTTCAATGTTATCCAGTTCTCGAAAATGCATAATGAATAATGCCCATGAATTGTAGAACCCCTCCATCCTTCCCCTCAGTTCAAACTTGACCTTCTCAAGAGTCAAGAATTCCAGCAGGTCACCCCGCCACGCCAGGGCACAGGGTGGAGAGGTTGCTCTCCAACCTGTCAGGATCTGCCTTCGGGCGATCAACGAGGCGAAGGCTACAACATCTGCCTCCGCACCTGTTTCCAACCCTGGCTGGTCCGATGCCCTGAATATGGCCACCCGGGGGCCCGGGTCCAGTTTCACATGCACCACTTTAGAAATTACCCTAAAAACCTTCCAGTAATCCTCTAGCTTTGGACAGGACCAAATTGGCTAATCCTCGCCCTCGTGAAGTGTGCTCTGTATACCACCTTCAGCTGTCACGCACGAGGTGGAGGTGTTCACTTTCCAGAGCATCCCCCCCTCCCTTTCCATATCCCCTCCTCTCTCAACTCTTCCTCCCACTTTGCTTTGATCTATGTGATATTTTGCTGTGGGTACATTGTTCTCATAGGATCTGTGCAGCTTATGAGCGACAAAGTCTTTATTTTCCCTGTGGTCCAGAACAAGGGGGCAGTTAGATACAGGGAGAGCAAATAGAAATGTGGGTTGAACTGGTTGATACAGGGAGCACAGATGTGTTGTCTGTGAAACACCAGACACTTCAACCAGTTTATTAATCAAACGTTTTATCCAGATGCCTATTGGCAGGGTGAACAATTGTTACAAGTAGGCTTACATTAACACTGCAATGAAGTTACTGTGAAAATCCCCTAGTCGCTACATTCTGGTGCCAGTCCGGGTTCACCGGAAGGAGAATTCAGAATGTCCAAATTACCTACCTGCACGTCTTTCGGGTCTGGGAGGAAACCCGAGCACCCGGAGGAAACCCACGCAGACACTGGGAGAACGTGCAGACTCCACACAGACAGTGACCCAAGCCAGGAATCGAACCTGGGACACTGGTGCAGTGAAGCAACAGTGCCAGCCACTGTGCTGCCACTGCCGCCCAAAGGACGAAAATGTAAAATAAAATCAAATTTATTTAACACAGTAAACCTCTTGTATTATCCCAAGATATTTCATAATTGACCTGAGGATGGGAAACCGTTTAAAATTCCGCAAAGGCAGATCAAGGGATTGGTGGGGAAAATGCAATATGGAAGTAAGTTGATGGGGAACATAAACTCGCAATAGGTATATATCAGACAAGAATTAATGTAGGCCCCTCGGTCAGAAACTGATTCATAATGGGGACAAAGAAATGGCTGAGGAACTAAATTCTTATTTGTTTTGCCTTCACAAAGGAAGACATGATGTACTGGAAAAAAGCAAATTACTGTGGATGCTGGAATCTGAAATGAAAGGGAAAATGCTGGAAAATCTCAGCAAGTCTGGCAGCATCTGTAGGGAGAGAAAAGAGCTAACATTTCGAGTCTGATGACTTTGTCAAAGCTGACAAAGCTTTTTCCATGATGTACTGGAAGTTCTGAGAAACATTTGCTTCAGCAGTGAGGAGCTGAAGCAAATTAGTAAAAGAAAGAATGTTTTTGAGGGAATGAATGGGGTTGAAGGTGGATAAATCTCCAGGGCCTGAATTTTCATCCCAGAGTACCTGGAAGTGGCCCTAGAAATAGTAGATTCTTTGGACATTTTCCAAAATTCTTTGGACTCTGGAATGGTTCATACAGATAATAATAATAACCTTTTATTATCACAAGTATGGAGTGACTGTAAAAAGCACCTGTTCAGGTAAGCTGGTACGGGAATTGAACCCGCACTGCTGGCTTTGTTCTGCATCACAAACTGAGCTAAACCTGTCCTCCAGATAGGATAGCTAATGTAAGCCCACCATTAAAAAAAGGGAGGTAAAGGGAACACTGGGAACCACAGAGCAGTGAACCTAATGTTGGTGGTAATGAAGTTGCTAGAGTCCATTATCAAGGATTTCATAACACAGCATTTGGAATGCAGTGGTCTAATCAAAAATCAGCAAGGATTTAAGAAATGGAAATCCTACTTGACACTATTTAAACATGTAACTAGTAGAGTTGACCAGGGAGAACTAGTGGATGTGGTTTATTTGGACTTGACGAGGTCTCCCTAGTAGATTACTATAAAGGTGCTGCTTCCTTCCACTTCTGGTCTGTCTCCCAAATCTTGGAGAGCGAGAGTGCAAAGAGGGTTTACCAGGATGTTGCCTGGTCTGGAGGGTGTTAGTTATGAGGAGAGGTTGAATAGACAGAGATTTGTTTTTGTTGGAAACAGGTTGAGGGGAGACCTGATTGAGGTCTACGAAATTGCACTAGGTACAGACAGTCAGAAGCTTTTTCCCAGGGTGGAAGACTCCATTAAAAGGGGACACGGATACAAGGTGAGAGGGAAAGTTTAGGGGAGGTGTGCGGGGAATGTTTTTCACGCAGAGGGTGGTGGGTGCCTGGAATGTCAGTGGATGTGGTGGAGGCTGGCACGATAGTGACATTAAACATGTATCGTGATAGACACATGAACGGGTGGGGAATGGAGGGGGTACTGATTGTTTGGGCAATAAATAGATCTAAATCAGGAATCTGGATGGGCGCAGTCTTGGTGGGTCGAAGGACCTGTTCCTGTACTGTAATCTTCTTTTGTAAAGTTCAAACGCTAGGGGTTCCAGATAGTGTCTTGAGATGGATAGAAAGCTGGTTAGTAGATAGGAAGCAAACAGTTGGAATAAATGGGTATTTTCCAGTTGGCAGGCAGTGTCTAGTGGGGTACTGCAGGGATGTGTGCTGGGACCCCCAATTTCATATTATGTTAATGCTTTGGACAAGATTTATTATCTCCATATTTGCAGATGATGTGCGGTGGGAGGGTGAGCTGTGATGAGGATGCAGAGCTGCTTCAGGGCAGCATGGTAGCATTGTGGATAGCACAATGGCTTCACAGCTCCAGGGTCCCAGGTTCGATTCCGGCTTGGGTCACTGTCTGTGCGGAGTCTGCACATCCTCCCCGTGCATGCGTGGGTTTCCGCCCATAGTCCAAAGATGTGCAGGTTAGGTGGATTGGCCATGATAAATTGCCCTTAGTGTCCAAAATTGCCCTGTGTGTTGGGTGGGGTTACTGGGTTATGGGGATAGGGTGGAGATGTTGACCTTGGGTAGGGTGCTCTTTCCAAGAGCTGGTGCAGACTCGATGGGCCGAATGGCCTCCTACACTGTAAATTCTATGAAGGTGGACTTTGGGACAGGCTGGGTGAGTGCGCAGATGCAGTATAATGTGGATAAATGAGGTTGTCTAGCAAAAATAGGAAGGCAGAATACCCAATGGAATTGTTAATGGCCGTTCAGCATGCCACCAGGGACTCGCCCCTAGGTGTAGTGTTGTCTATGTTCCTGGTACCATAACGGGAATTCTGGGTGCCAGAAAGTCTGGTTTGTTCTGGGTAACCCAAAACAAATTGATCCGTATGAATGGAGCCGATTGTCTCCTGAGGGGTGATTGACAACATGTCCTGGCACTTTGTTGTGCTTCATGTTTTCGAGCTTGGCCAAGGCCAAATTTGAATTCTCATTAGACTGTCCGGGGTTGGCTGTGCTTAGTGCCTGATTTTATCAGGCCTAAAACCCAGGCTTTTCTCCACCCGCCATCTCTCTCCATTTTGGAAAATGGTTGGATTTTGTTACTCACTTCCATATTGAATATGGAACTAAGACACGGGTCATTCATTATAGAGTTAGAATTGAATGGTAGAAGAGACTTGAGGGTTGAATGGCCTGTATTTCACAAAGCACTATTGAATTGATACTTTCACCAGGAGATGAAGCACTTGTCTTGCTGGAAGTACACATCTGTCCCTTTCCCAACCGTTGCTGACTAGCTAAACGCAGTGACTGCAATTCAGCTCCAAATTCAAGTCCCCACTACCCTCCTTTCGCCTCGCTCCCCACCACCTCCCTTCCTTTCCCTTCTGTTGGTACAGAGGCGAGGGTATCTGGTCTCTCCAGCACAAAGTTTAGTGCTTGTACTATTTGTTTTTTGTATAAATGTGTTGTGAACTGTTTTAATAATCAGAGTATCCACACCCCCTCCCCGTACATTGGTACTGAGGGAAGGACATCCTGTTTCTCCAACTCAAAATGAATGTTTGTACCATTTGGCCTTGTGTTTTAATAAAAGATATGGCCAATCCACCTACCCTGCACATCTTTGGGTTGTGGGGTGAGACCCACGCAGATGCAGGGAGAATGTGCAAACTCCACACGGACAGTGACCCAGGGCCGGGATCGAACCCAGGTCCTCGCTGCCGTCGGGCAGCAGTGCTAATCACTGTGCCACCGTGCTGTCCCAACACTACATTAATTGTGGTGCAACAGCTTTTTGTTGGTGACTAGTGGTAGGTCCTGAATCAGTCCATGTATACTGTGGGTTTACTCGCTCACTCCTGTTTGGGATGCGAGTTAACCTGCTTGGTACTTGGCTGAATTTGTAGCTATTTTCTATTAATTAAACAATCAGTTTGTTAATTAATGGTGACAGCACCATAATCTCCACCCAGTGAAGCTGATGATGCAGATTTCCTTGGTTAGATTGGGCCTAGAATCTGTTATCAGTGGGTGGCAGTATTTGTAGACAGTGCTCTCCTTTGTGTGTCAATGGTTCTGAAGCCCCCATGTTAAGCGGGATAGGTGGATATTTTCTGTATAACACGTGCCTTGAGCAGCAAATCTGCTGAAAACATGGGAGAGATCTCCCTTGGATATATAGGGGAAGGATTCCTGTTGCTCAGTTTTGGGCAGCACGGTAGCACAAGTGGTTAGCACAATTGCTTCACAGCTCCAGGGTCCCAGGTTCGATTCCCAGCTTGGGTCACTGTCTATGCGGAGTCTGCACGTTCTCCCCATGTGTGTGTGTGGGTTTCCTCCGGGTGCTCCTGTTTCCTCCCACAGTCCAAAGATGTGCAGGTTAGGTGGTTTGGCCATGATAAATTGCCCTTAGTGTTGGGTGGGGTTACTGGGTTATGGGGATAAGGTGTGGTGTTGGGTAGGGTGCTCTTTCCAAGAGCCAGTGCAGACTCGATGGGCCGAATGGCCTCCTTCTGCACTGTAAATTCTATGAAGTTTACCAGATCCACAGAAAGTTGAGATTTTCACCCTGTGACTTGACGATCTGTGTTTTGCAGTGGGGTCCAAGTCTTGGGTTTAACGTCGAGCAATGCAATAAATGAATGAGCAACAATCTACCAGACATCATATAGGCCACAAACGGAATGGCAGTTCCTCTGGGTGCTCCGGTTTCCTCCCACAGGTCACGAAAGACGAGCTTGTTGGACGAATTAGAAATTCTGAATTCTCCCTCTTGTGTACCCGAACAGGCGCTGGAGTGTGGCAACTGGGAGATTTTCACATTAACTTCATTGCAGTGTTAATGTGAGCCTACTTGTGACACTAGTGAAAGATTATTATTTTTATAATTGCCTGTTTTCTACCCCCTCAATTGAGGAAACTCTTGGGGCTCTGTTTCAGTTATTCTTGTTGACACTGGATCTTCGTAGCTGCAGTCTCTGGGGAAGCCACTGGGTGGCAGCATCATTCTGCGTACAATCACTAGCTTTGTGGCTGACGCAGGAAATTGTCTTGAGCCCACCAAATATGTAACGACATGGGCAGACTTTTAGCCCTGGCTAGTATAGTGCTGTCCATCAAGACTGTTTGCCTACTAATCTGAGTTGGCTTATTTTGGCCAGGCAGCACTTTTGATGTTCCAACTAGCCCCTGGGCTTGGAGAGGGCAGAGAAGCTACCTGGAGCCCCATAACTGCTGAGAAATATCTGGGGAAGCTCGAGGCTGGTGTTTCATACAAAAACTTTTTAAAAAATGATTACTGTGTCCTCCTTCCCTCATGTGGTTGTGCTTCCATCACAGCTGTGTAGATTCATGCAGGAGGTACATAATACTGGAGTACGTTACTGTGCTGCTCGCCAGTACCCCGTCTGTGACCAGCAAATCTGTTACTCCGACAACTTGTTTAAAGCTTGCTCACACACTATCGTCGGAGCTGGGGGTGGGAGAGGGGCCTTCCCTTTATTTTGGGACTGGCTCAACGTTAACACAATCGTTACAGTGCAGGAGGAAGCCATTCCGTCCATCTAACTCTGCACTGACCCTTTGAAAGAGCTCCCTACCCTTGCCCCCACAGCCCCGCCCTGTCTCAATAACCCCTTAACCTCAGCCGCACACCTTTGGACGCCGAAGGGCAATTTCACGTGGCCAATCCACCAAACCAGCTGAATAAACGGCCCAAGGCAACAGGAGGCTGCCGTTCGGACCTGGTCCCCTCTTCCGCTACGCACCTCCCACCCCCGCGTTCAATTCAGTCGTGATGTTCTGCATCCATGCCCCGGCTCAGCTGTAATACAATTTACTCTGCGTCCCCTTAGAAAAAGGCCCGCATTCTATTCATTTGATGAAGTAAATCCTTTGTTGGGAGTAGGAGGATTTGTGTGAAATGAGGAGGCATTTAGACTGCCGTTCCGTTTAGTGTTGACGGAAGGTCCTCTGGTTCTGGGAGCTTTGGCTTCAGGTGACGAGTATTAAAAAAAAAAAAACCAGGCTGTTTTGAAATGTAAAAACCAGGCTGTTTTGAAATGTAAAAACCAGGCTGTTTTGGAGTATATTTCGCACCAGAGAATGCCCAGCGCAGGAATTTTGCGACTGATTTTATTATCGATTACTGGAAAAAAAATTATTACTGTAACACACCACAGCACTGTTCACTTTTTAAAACAAAGTACCCCATTCATTTTTTCCCCAGTTAAGGGCCAATCCACCTACAATCAGAGGTTTACAACCTGGAAACAGGCCCTTCGGCCCGTGCCACCCAGATTTTACCACTAAACTAGTCCCAATTGCCTGCATTTGGCCCATATCCCTCTATATCCATCTTGCCCATATAACTGTCGAAATGCTTTTTAAAAGACAATTGTCCCCACCTCTACTACCTATTCCAGCTCATTCCAGACACTCATCACCCTCTGAAAAAAGTTACCACTCTGGACCCTTTTGTATCTCTCCCCTCTCACCTTAAAACCTGTGCCCTCTACTTTTAAACTCCCCTACCTTTGGGAAAAGATGTCGACTGTCCACCTTATCTATGCTCCTCGTTATTTTATAGACCTCTATAAGATCACCCTGAGCCTCCTATGCTCCAGGGGGATAAAAGTCCCAGCTTCTCCTTGTAACTCAAGCTATCAAGTCCCAGTGACATCCTAGTAAATCTCTTCTGCACTCCTTCCAGTTTAATAATATCCTTTCTATAATGGGGTGACCAGAACTGGACACGTGTGGCCGTACTAATTTGAGCAAGACGCCCCAACTCCTGTAGTCCATGTTCTGACCATGAAACCAAACATGCTGCCTTCACCATCTTGTCCACCTGCAACTCCACTTTCAATGGGCTGTGAATTTGTACTCCCAGATCTTTGTTCTATAACTCCCCCCAACTCCCTACCATTAACTGAGTAGGTCCTGCCCCAATTCGATCTGCCAAAATGCATCACCTCACATTTATCTAAATTAAACTCCATTTGCCATTCATCGGCCCACTGGCCTAATTGATCAAGATCCTGGTGCGGTCCTATCTTGGTGTCATTGGCAAATAACTAACCATGCCTCCTAAATTCTCATCCAAGTCATTAATATAAAAAATAAGTGGACCCAGCACTGATCCCTGAGGCACACCACTGGTCACAGGACCCCAGTTTGGAAAAATAACCCCCTCTAACCACCCTTTGTCTTCTGACGTCAAGCCAATTTTGTATCCAATTGGCCACCTTGCCCTGGATCCCGTGAGATTTAACCTTGTGCAACAACCTACCATGCGGTACTTTGTCAAAGACCTTGCTAAAGTCGACTGCATTGCCCTCCTCTACCTTCTTGGTTACCCCTTCAAAAAAACTGGAATCAAATTTAAGTCATGATTTTTCACTCAAAGGGGCAGTACATGTCCCTAATCAGTCGCTTGTTATATGTAGCAAACGGTGAGGAAGATGTAATGTAAGCTGTTGCGCCTGGGCAGCAGAGCGAAGACGCTATAGCCTTGTCGTCTGGTCACCAGAACGGTGTCTGGGACAGAGAGACCCAAGTAGAGACGGTCATTTCCACTGGGGAAGAGCCGGTCAAGCAGAAATTAATTCAATTTGTGACCAAGGTGAATGGGAAATGTTCCAAGTTACTGATGGCTGCTGTGTGTGTGGGGGGGTTTGCAAGATAACTGTTCTTGTGAAGGGGACAGTGGAGCAGTGGGATTTATTTTAATTGGCTTTAGTGAAGAGTACAGATGGTGGGTCAAATTCTGCCTTCTGAACAACAAGGTGCAGGTGACTTTTGCATGTCAAACAACTAGAAATACAGATTTGTGCCCTTGTTTGCAATGTAAATCTGACAGTATTTAGCATTTTGAGGTTTGATTGCTCCACGTACCCTCTTGCTGATACCAGGCTGCTAGTCAGTGACAGCATTTCGATTCTTTGAGCCAAAACTGCCTGGCTCCCCAACCCAGCATCCAATTTGCCGAGTATCCCAAAGACGTGTTGGAGAAGCATAAACTCTCCCCAGGGGAGTTGGACTGCACACTGGATGGATACATTTTGTAGAAATAAGCGACACTCCTGAATTGTATGTTTGCTGCAGGAAATGGAATTGGGCGGTTGTACTTTTCAATGGGTTATGGTGAAGGTTTTGAGTAGCGATATTCTAACTTGAAGCAAGTGGGGTGATGCTCTGACTTGGTTATACTCATCCCAGCGGTGGGGGGGGGGGGTTTATTTTAAATTGCATGTTGGCATCTCTACATTTTAAGGTTGCTGTCTGAAAAGTGGGCCTTTTTCCTGGGCTATCTCCTGACACTAATCGTGCCCCGTAAGAGTTGAGATGCTCGTTTCTGCTGTCGCTGATGTATTGAGAACGGATTTGAATGTAATACCTGACTTCATTCTTTTAACAGTAACCTTTTTTTTGTGCCTTGGGTTTTAAGTGAGCATCCATGGGCCATTTGACTGTAGAGTGCATCACAGCTGAACTCTGGTTCTGTTTTCTGCTTGTGCTGGGTGCTGGCAGTCAGGGTCTATCTGCTTGTGCTGGGTGCTGGCGGTCAGGGTCTATCTGCTTGTGCTGGGTGCTGGCGGTCAGGGTCTATCTGCTTGTGCTGGGTGCTGGCGGTCAGGGTCTATCTGCTTGAGCTGGGTGCTGGCAGTCAGGGTCTATCTGCTTGAGCTGGGTGCTGGCAGTCAGGGTCTATCTGCTTGAGCTGGGTGCTGGCAGTCAGGGTCTATCTGCTTGAGCTGGGTGCTGGCGGTCAGGGTCTATCTGCTTGTGCTGGCGGTCAGGGTCTATCTGCTTGAGCTGGGTGCTGGCGGTCAGGGTCTATCTGCTTGTGCTGGGTGCTGGCAGTCAAGGTCTATCTGCTTGTGCTGGGTGCTGGCGGTCAGTGTCTATCTGCTTGTGCTGGGTGCTGGCAGTCAGGGTCTATCTGCTTGTGCTGGGTGCTGGCAGTCAGGGTCTATCTGCTTGTGCTGGGTGCTGGCGGTCAGTGTCTATCTGCTTGTGCTGGGTGCTGGCAGTCAGGGTCTATCTGCTTGTGCTGGGTGCTGGCGGTCAGTGTCTATCTGCTTGTGCTGGGTGCTGGCAGTCAGGGTCTATCTGCTTGTGCTGGGTGCTGGCGGTCAGTGTCTATCTGCTTGTGCTGGGTGCTGGCAGTCAGGGTCTATCTGCTTGTGCTGGGTGCTGGCGGTCAGTGTCTATCTGCTTGTGCTGGGTGCTGGCAGTCAGGGTCTATCTGCTTGAACTGGGATGTCTCGTAGAGCAGTGCGTGTGGCCAGTGAGTTTTGGCAATGCTCCCAGTTACTCAGTGACCATTTCCAGTTATGGTTTTGAGTTTCATGGTGAGGACCCCAGAGTGGGAACATGAGATCATGTTCCCGTGGCCCAGGAACTAGTTTGCTCTGGTTGTCACTGCTTCATCTCTCAATGTGCAGATTTAGAATGCGGCCATAAAACTGATAGCTGAGTCAAATAGGGTGATCTTCTCCAACAAAAGCACATTGAGTGCACCACAGTGAAATTAAACTAGACTTTTGCTTGTTGCCAATTTTAACCATGAGTTGTGCTCCATCACGGTCAGCCAGTGGGGATGTTTTTAATGTTTGAAATTTTTTCGAAGTAGGACATGATTTACCTAAAGTGGTAATGTCAGTCATCTCGTGTAGCACAGAATTTACTTCTGGACTCTGCAGCAGTATGGGAAAGGTAATTAGGAATCAGAACACTGGTTCTGGTGTTTTTAAGTCGTTTGATTTTGAGGCTTGTTCCTGTTATCTTGTCATCAGGAGCCTGGGTGATGGGCTAGAGACTGTCATGTGAGAGTACCTTTTAAGAAATGGGTGTTTATAAAATAGCTGTAGTAGGTGTACCTGGGTGTTTGTCAGATGGCTGCAGTGATGTAGGGTGGGTGGAGCTGGGCTGTCTGCTCTTTCTGCTTTGGGCTTTCTGCTACAGGGTGTGTTTTAGTTTCATTTTGAGAGTTGGATAGCTGCAGGAAAATCAAACGGCTGTATAAGGATCTGTCTGCAATCTAAAGACTTATCTCCAGATCCTTTGGGTGATTTCAAAGTGATAACTGCTCTCATGATGTGGAGATGCCGGCGTTGGACTGGGGTGGGCACAGTAAGAAGTCTTACAGCATCAGGTTAAAGTCCAACAGGTTTGTTTCAAATCACTAGCTTTCGGAGCACTGCCCCTTTCTCCTTCACCTGAGGAAGGAGCTGCGCTCCAAAAGCTCGTGTTTGAAACAAACCTGTTGGACTTTAACCTGGTGTTGTAAGACTTCTTACTATAACTGCTCTCAGTAGTGAATTTAAACCTGAACTGTGTGAAAAAGGGTTTTTTGTCTTATGGCTGTTCCAAGGAAAGATTAAGGGTTACTTATATCTGTGGGGATTGTTTTAAGATATTTACTGTGGGTTTATAAAGTGTTAACTGGTTTCATAAATAAACATTGTTTTTGTTTTAATTTAAAAGTACTTTAGCTCTCTGAAGCACCACACCTACAAAGTAAGCCCAGCTCCCCATACCACAATCTATTAAAAGTTGTGGGTCAGGTTAACTCCATGATGCACTTGGGGGTTCTCTAAACCCTGGCTCATAATAAGAGGATTAGGAGACTCGATGAAGAATCTGACCCACTTGATGTGAAGTGATGCACTTGTACTGCCCCAACATTATTCAGCATGCCAATTGGCAGGGGTGGCGAGTACCTGGGCCCCACTGCTCCAGCAAGTGTTGATCTGTGTTGCTCTTAAGCCAGTGGTGGAGAAATGCAAGCTGGTGAATGTGCTACTTACAGCATTCAGATGCAGGGTGTGTGGGAGCTATTCTTTTTTTAAACTAAGCTTGTACCAGCTTGAGTGCTCTTGGGGGAGTGCTAAGCCTGATCAGAGTTCCCACTTGGCTGATGTGTTATCTTTTGAATGTGACCTAATACACAGACAGGGTGTTGAGGTGCAAAGTCTTGCTTGGATACTATATAAAGGTCTGTTAATGAAACTACTTTGGTTTGTGATGTAGAGCAAGCGTTCCCTCTGGTTGCAGCTGAGTTGTGACAGGTGCTCGCACCTGACTGATGAGACCAGCATTATACAGAAAGCACCGGTTTACCCAATGCAGGAATAGGCCATTGAGCCCCACTTAATGCTGCACACCAGCTGCTCTATCAATATATCCCTTTTATTCCTTTCTCCCTCGTTTGCTTATCTAGTTTCTCAAATGCATGAAGGGTATTCACCTGAAATGCTCCCTGGGTGGCAAGTTCTGAGTAAAGAAGTTTCTCCTGAATTCTGGTGTCCCAGTTGCATGAATTCTGCTTGAAATGTCAGATTATTTGTGACACTCCGTGGCTGTGGAGCAGGTTATATCCAAAATGGCAAGTGCGGAACGTCAACATGATGCCGTTTATCGGTTTTAAAGAATGGGAATGTTGCCAGGAAGAGGAATCCTAGAATCCCTAGAGTGCAGAAGGAGGCCATTCAGCCCATCGAGTCTACACCGACACCTCAAATGACCACACTAGTCAGGCCCAATCCCCACCCTAAGGGGCAATTTAGCATGGCCAATCCACCTAACTTTGACATCTTTGGACTGTGGGAGGAAACCCACGCAGACATGGTGTGAATGTCACCATATGGGTTGGAATTGAGCCCGGGTCCCTCATGCTGTGGCAGCAATGCTAGCAGTGTAAGGAGGACAGGATCATTCCATTGCGCAACATGGGGAAAAGATTCTGGACACCTGGGCTGAAATTTCTTCCAAGCCATTCCGATCAGATCCACCAGAATTGTTTCAAACCTTGGTCCCCAAGGTGTATTGACTGGATAACCTGCAACATCTAATCAATAAGGTTTGGGCAGTACGGTGGCACAGTGGTTAGTGCAGCTGCCTCACAGCACTGAGATCCAAGGATCGAGCCTGGCTCTGGGTCACTGTCTGTGTGGAGTTTGCACATTTCCCCATGTGTACGTGGGTTTTGCCCCCACAACCCAAAGATGTACAGGCTAGGTCAGGGGTGGGCAAACTACGGCCCGCGGGCCGCGGCCCACCAAGTCATTAAAAAAAAATAATTAAAAAAAAATTTTTTTTTATTTTTTTTAATTTAAAATTTTTTTTTAAGGTTAATTTGAGTTGACTTGAGTAGGGTGATCATTGCTTGGCACAACGTCGAGGGCCGAAGGGCCTGTTCTGTGCTGTACTGTTCTATGTTCTATATGAGGCGCCCAGAATCATAACCGGGTGAAGTAATTATTTTACTTAATATACTATGCGGCCCTTTAAAATTGTGAATTTCTGAATGTGGCCCTTGCACGGAAAAGTTTGCCCACCCCTGGGCTAGGTGGATTGGCCATGCTAAATTGCCCCTCAATTGGAAAAAATGAATTGGGTACTCTAAGTTTGTTTTTTTTAAAATCAAATCAATATGGTTTTTGTTTCATGATGGTGTTTGTAAGAACTTGTCGACGGGGTATTTGGGTAAGAGTTTTGAAATGTTTATTTTTAACTGACTATATTGTTTCTCTTTCAGTTTGATGAAGGTCGCAACACCTATGATGGGGAACTTACAAAGGAGAATATAATTGAATTTATTAAGAGCAACCAGCTCCCTCTTGTTATCGAATTCACAGAGCAGGTACAAAGCCTTTCAATACTTTCGGGAGCTAGTCTCTCCCCAGTCTTTGCTTCCTGAGGCTCAACTTCAGAATTGGCAATTGCCCTTGATATAATCTCTTGTGCTTTGAGGCACAGTCTGAGACACCCAATTGTCAGCAGCTCAGTGGTGTGTGTAACGGCACCATTGCTTTAAGGTGGCTGTGCTATTGTATTTACTTTTGTCTGGCAACCATTGTTATTTCGGTTGTCAGTAAATGGTTAAAATGGCCCTGTAATTTTGGTAACAAACCGGTTCATCCTTGAACAATCCTTCTTTTGCAGTCTGCTCCAAAGATCTTTGGTGGCGAAATCAAGACCCACGTGCTGATGTTCATCCCCAAGAGCTCAACGACCTTTGAGAACAATTTGACCAACTTCAAGAAAGCAGCAGGGAGCTTCAGGGGCAAAGTAAGTGGCCAGAAACTTGGGTCTAGGAAAAATAATTGTGGCATTTTATCTGTGCCTTAAATACCAAAACGTAACAAATAACTATGTACATCTCTGTAATCCAGTCTGCATAGTCTCCAGAATTCTTCCCTAAATCATCTACTTCGATGAGTGCTGGGAGGACTGGGTGGGAGGACCATGTGGGCCCAAACGTTACATTGGCTGCTTCTCGTAACTATGTATTGGGCATTAAAGAGTAGTTGTATTGGGAACTGGTTACACTGGTTTGTATTTGTGTTTGGATCTAATTGAGGTATTCAAAATGGTTAGTGAGATTCAGGAGGGTAGATGCAGTGAATCTGTTGTGGGGCTATTAAAGGTTACAATCTTGGGCCATTCAAGGGGTGAAATCTGGAAGTATTTTTGACAGCAGTTGGTGGTAATCTGGAATGCTATCTCGAGGCTGTGGGTCAACAAATGTTTTCCTCCACTCTTGTCTGGTAGGCTCTTGGAGTACAGAACAGTGATCTAATGGGAGTGGCTGAAAAAGCTTGCTGAATGATCCATAACTGCTGGCAGCTCTTGTTAAAACATTGCCCACATTGGCTAGGCCAGCATTTTCTCAGTGGTGTTGAGCTGCCTTGAACCTCGAGGTACACCCATGGTGCTGTTCCACGGACCCAGCAACGGTGAAGGAATGATGGTGTGGCTTGGAAGGGAGCTTTAGGTGGTGATTCCTGGGTGCCTCCTAAATTGCCCGATTAGTGACAATAGTCAGACTGTAAGAGCTCAATTCTGCCCTTTGGTGGCAGTGCTTTTCAGCAGAGGTCACCGGCTTGGTGACCTGGAACATGGAGCGCTTCTGCTTTCCTGTTATCCTAACCTGGGCTACGGAGCGGCCAGGTGCTGTCCGCACTTTGCCATGAACTAGCTTTGATAGTTTAAAAAAAAAATTTAGAGTACCCAATTATTTTTTCCAATTAAGGGGCAATTTAGCATGGCCAATCCACCTATCCTGCACATCTTTTTTGGGTTGCGGGGGTGAAACCCACGCAGACAGGGAGAGAATGTGCAAACTCCTCACTGACGGTGGCCCAGAGCCGGGATTCGAACCCGGGTCCTCAGCGCCGTATGCAGCAATGCTAGCCACTGTGCCACCGTGCTGCCTAGTTTTGATAGTTATGGGTTTGCGGGAGATGACTGTTTTAAACTTTCCTCCCAACTCGCTGACATTGAATGTTTCTCCTTTTGAAACTTTGCCAACAGATCCTGTTCATCTACATTGACAGCGAAGTGGAGGACAACCAGAGAGTTCTGGAGTTTTTTGGTTTAAAGAAAGAGGAATGCCCAGCCATTCGCCTCATCACCCTCGAGGAGGAGATGACCAAGTACAAACCAGAGAGCGAGGACATCACTGTGGACAATGTCAAAGCATTCTGCAACCAGTTCTTAGAAGGGAAGTTAAAGGTGAGGTGTTTTCTCAGTCCCCCAGATGCTAAACTACCATTAGCCCGCTCAGTATTTCAAGACTATTTGGACCAGGGTTGTATTGAGTAGAAAGAAACTGAAGAATCCGCATAGTGTGTGTAGCTTGTCATGGGATGTAGGTGTCCCAGGCCAGGTCAGCATTTGTTGCCCATTCCAAATTGCCTTTGAGCATAGTGGCCTGCTGGGCCATTTGTCAACCATTGCAGTAGGTCTGCATTTGAACGCTAAGTCAGACTGGGTAAAGACGGCAACTAAAGTATGCTAGTGAACCAGGTGGGATTTAACGGCCATCAATGCGTTTCTCAATCACCATTACTGAGATTAGCTTTCAATTCCAGATTTATTAACTGTGGGATTTAAATCCCTATCCCCACGGCATTAGTCTGGGCCTCTGGATTGCTGGTCCAGTGACATCACCATGTCGCTGTCTCCTCTTTTGGGCCAGATGGCCAATGCTGCCAATGTAAATTGGTTAAATCTGAAGGCCACTGCATTCCTTGACTGGCGTCATAATATTGGCTAATGGTGATCATGTCCTTAAAAACCCATCTGGTTTACTAATTGTCCCTGGGGAAGGAAATCTGTCCTTTGGTCTGGGCTACACGCGATTCCAGAGCCACAGTACTTGTGGTGCTCTCTGAAAGGGGAAAGGGGCCTAGCCACCTAGGGGCAGGCTTTGCTTGTGATGCCTGCATTCTGGGAAAGAATAAAGGGGGTGGGGGCGATAGTATGACTGGCCCCAGTGTAAATGGAACAGTTGTGACTAGACAGCAGCAAACAAGATGTAGTGTCAAGCGACAGATGGGTATAGAGCAATATTTGAGGGCAATTGGTATGATATGCCACTGAAATGGAGCAAATTGAAACAAACTAGGGGAGGATTTAATTAGCAGGGGTTTGTCTGGATTGATTATGAAAGTAGAAACATCCTCTGTCATGATGAACCAAAACTATACCAATGGCAGAACACAGTCAGTTTGTACAATGAAGTATTAAATTCTTGTCCTGTGCTTGTGTAGGCCTGTCGATTTTTATAAGGGGGAAAGGCCCCCTCCGCTGGGATTGATGCATTTTTCTATCTTGACCCTGAAGTTAAAAATAAACCCCATGAAGTAGCCTGGGAAGTTGTATCATAACAGGTGATGCCTCACACGCTCCTTAGATCCACCTTTGGGATGTGTCTGTTAGGCCTCACTGGTAGATCTCTCTCACCCTGGTGTTGGGCTCTCCAGTCGGCTGGCAGGTGACATTCATCAACTTTAGTGGTTGTGCAGTCAAAGGTGCTTGAGTCATTGGCGTGTCAAAGTATTCTACCTGCACAGTAGCCCCTCTGTTCTGATGGGAATGACCTATTTCAGGCTGTTTCTGCCATCAGGACTTTGCTGCTGTGCGGACATGTTTATCAAAATCCATCTGGTTTAAATCTTGCAATGAAATGTGAGATGCTTGTAAACTACTCTGGCTGTTTAATGACCCCATGACAATTATCAGTTGTGCTACATCACCATTTGATATAGAAATGCTGGCATAGGATCTTGATTGAATAAATGACAGCAACATTGCATTACCTGTCATGTTTGAGGGAGTTTGGGTTATTGGGTCAGTAAGCTTTAAAGAATATTTGCAACAATCAAAAAAATAACAGTGCCTTCTGAGCATCTGTCCATTGTAACCACAGTATCAACTATTAACTTGCACCAGTTTTTCATTAATGTGTGCTAACGTTTGAATCCAAATTTGAACACTAGGATAAATGTTGAAAACTTATTGCTGTAACAGTTCTGAAGCTAAAGGTATTTGTGCTGTCTGTACTGACATTTCAGCCTCACCTCATGAGCCAAGATGTTCCTGAAGACTGGGACAAGAGTGCTGTCAAAGTGCTTGTGGGCAAAAACTTTGAGGAAGTTGCCTTTGATGAAACAAAGGACGTTTTTATTGAATTCTGTAAGTATGATGTGTTTTAAATGGAATGCATTTCTTTTTTTCTGATCCTTTCATTCTGTTCGGACTGCACCTCAATCTGGAATTAATTTCAGAGATAAGTTTTGATCATTGAATGTTGAAGGGGCATCACGGTAGCACAAGTGGATAGCACCGTGGCTTCACAGTGCCAGGGTCCCAGGTTCGATTCCCTGCTGGGTCACTGTCTGTAAGGAGTATGCAAGTTCTACCCGTGTCTGTGTGGGTTTCCTCCCACAGTACAAAGATGTGCGGGTTGGCCAAGATAAATTGCCCTTGAGTGACCAAAAAGGTTAGATGGGGATAGGCTGCAAGTGGGTTGGTGCAGACTCGATGGGCCAAATGGCCTCCGCATTGTATGTTCTATGTTGACGAAGGCCTGTGTCCAGCCAACTTGTTTGGTTTGAAAGTGAAATTGGCATGAAATGGTCCAATTGAATCAATGAGCAGCTAGGGGCATGTAACCAGAAAGTGTGATGTCGAGTTTATACCTTGGTCGCGTCACCCTTGTAAAATATTCTCTTGCTACAGATGCTCCATGGTGTGGTCACTGCAAACAGCTTGCTCCTATCTGGGAATCTCTGGGAGAAAAGTACAAAGATAATGATAAAATAGTTATTGGAAAGATGGATGCCACGGCCAATGAAATAGAGTCTGTGAAGATCCACAGTTTCCCCACTCTCAAGTACTTCCCTGCCAGCACTGAGCGATCGGTAAGTAATAGCCCATGTGATCTTTGCCTCGTTTTGTTGATTCACCATGTAAATATTGATTGCGATGACCTTGGGCTTCATCGCTGGACTAATATTCTGGAGCTGCAGCTCTGGGGACATGGGTTCAGGTCCATCACAATAGCTGGTGGGATTTAAATTCAATTAATTTGAAGCTAGAACATGAAGCTAATCTCTGGAATGTCATTGATTGTTGGAAAAACCCATCTCATTGGCTGAGGAAATCATCTCTCTTGTCTGGTCTATGCGAGACTCCAGATCCACAGCAATGTGGACTCTTAACTGCTCTCTGGAATCGCCAAATAAGCCACAGGCTGGCCTTCTCAGTGACTGCCACTTCCCAGAAAAGAACCATCCTTCGTTATTTATATTTATCGTGTGGCATGGTAGCACAGTGGTTAGCACTTGCTTCACAGCTTCAGGGTCCCCGGCTCAATTCAATCTTGGGTCACTCTGTGAAGTCTGCACGTTCTCCTAGTGTCTGTGTGGGTTTCCTCCGGGTGCTCCGGTTTCCTCCCACAAGTCCCGAAAGACTTGCCGTTAAGTAATTTGGGCATTCTGAATTCTCCCTCTGTAGTGTACCTGAACAGGCGTCGGAATATGGCCACTCGGGAATTTTCACGGTAACATTATTGCAGTGTTAATGTAATAATAATCGCTTATTGTCACGAGTAGGCTTCAATGAAGTTACTGTGAAAAGCCCCCAGTCGCCACATTCCGGCGCCTGTTCGAGGAGGCCGGTACAGGAATTGAACCCGCGCTGCTGCCTTGTTCTGCATTACAAGTCAGCTGTTTAGCCCACTGTGCTAAATCAGCCCCTATTGGGCTCTGTCAGCCTACTTGTGACAAAGATTATTAAAGTGAATATATTTTAATAAAATTTCCGTTCTTCAGATGCTAAACAGAATTTTGCGGTACTGTGATCTTTTAAAAATTGATCAAATACTTGCCTCTGCAAAAAAAAAAAAAGAGGGGGTTTTGGGTTAGGAGGAGCAGGTCTGTATACAATTGGAAATATTGATGAAGTTTAAGGAATTTGACTGACACGTTTTGCTCCAGTTACCAGTTCAAATGTTTGACCATTTTCCTTTTTAACATTTTCCTCTAACATGAATAAGTCAGTGGTTTAATTTTTCTCATTGCAGATTATAGATTTCAATGGCGAGAGGACACTAGAGTCTTTTATTAAGTTCCTGGAGAGTGGAGGAAAGGATGGAGGTGCTGTTGATGAGGTGAGTACAGCATGGGGACAGACTGGCAAAGAATCTGGTCAGCTTGGTTACTCTAACAGCTTGTGAAGCTTGGGTTCAAGCTAGGTGGCAGAAAACTGAGCTTGAATGTGCTCATGGTGGTGATATCCAGGAATCTTCTGGCCAACCCTAATGCTATTTTAACAGTAACGTTGGCTACAATGTGACACTGTTGATCAGATCATGCGACTTGTCATAAGTGTGAGGTAGTTGTGTCCATCATATTTCCCAATGCAGTAAAATACCAGATGTGGTCAGCCATGTTGTAATACTATACCTGCTTCGCTTATTTGAAATATCATTCGGTGACTAATGACTCCTCAGTTGCTATGGGAGGAAAGTGAAGGGATTATGAAGAGAAAATAAAGATGCGTAAATATTTTTATTGGGACTATTTTTAAAAGCACAAATGCAGCCTGTATTCCTTGGTGCTTAGAGTTTATCTTTTTAGTCAAATCTAATCGAGTTGGTAAATGGCAGTACGTGTCTGCTTCTATTGACTGAGTTTTAAAGTTAACAAAGGCCAAGATATTGGCCAATTGCCCTTCAGAACCCGACTCCACAAATGGGAACACTCGTGGGAATCTCCCAGGGGATCAGAGACTCCCAGGTGCAAGCCCTTAGGCAGGATGGTTCCCTCCTAGCACTGCTAGTGACACCAGGGCACCCTGGCACTGGTAGCAGCATGGTAGCATAGTGGTTGGCACAGTTGCTCCACTGCTCCAGGATCCTGGGTTCGATCCCCAGCTTGGATCACTGTCTGTGTGGAGTCTGCACATTCTCCCTGTGTCTGCGTGGGTTTCCTCCGGATGTTCCGGTTTCCTCCCACAGTCCAGGGATGTGGGGGTTAGGTGGATTGGCCATGATAAATTGCCCGTAGTATATTATAAAATCATTTATTTAAAAAAAAAAAGTTAACAAAGGCCACTGTTGTCCGCACTGGTCTGGTCAATGTATGCTGCTCGCACATCCCTGCAGACATGCGATCCCATCTGTTAGATGATTTGGAGCTGTTGGGATGAAACTCCCTGGATCAGGAATTCTCCCGTCTCTCCTGATTTGTTAATTGGGAGAGGTTGTGCTGGAGAGCTCCATGGGTGCTGACTATTCCCAATGTGCAACTGGCTTGATGAAGGGGGGAAAGTGCACTGGCTGCAAAGGAAATTAGTTGTCTTGTTACACTCCAGGTGCCTGACCAGGACTGTAGGTTTATTGATCAGAGGAACACAATCCAACATTTCTGTTTTTAGTTCACCTCCTGTTGGTTACTCGTGCAGTAGCAAATCTGCATTTGAGGGAGGGGAAGCATTGAGACATCAATATTTCCAGATGGGTATGGGCAGAGGTACACTTCCCACTGTCTGTGTACTTGACCAATTGCAGTATTACAGTGGATATCGGCTTAACTTGAACCTTCTGGTCTTTCATGATTCTCTCACAGGCACTGCCCTTCATTGAATGGCAGGATGGGAATGAAGCCATCAGATTCTGTGTGTTGGTATAATGGATCTGATGGTGGCATTGACTGCTTGTTCGGGCTGTAGTGTAGCTCGGCTATCGGTCCTATTTTAAGCATGTACCGAAATGCCTTTCCCATTCGACAATGCCAGTAACAGCTGGCAATATTTTGTGTGCATTGGCAGGTGTGGGACTGTTCCTGGAAATGGAATGGCTGGGGGGGTGAAGTAATACTGTCAACAGCTTGTAGGCCAGGAGGGCATTGCATTTACACCTGCTCCTGTCTGTTTACTCAGGACCTCGAAGATGCTGAAGATACTGATGAGGATGTGGAAGGTGTGGATTCGGATGACGAAGAAGAAACTGATCATCATAAAGATGAATTGTAAAAAGAAATTGCAGCCAAAAACACTACACTTGTACAATTCAAAATGCAGTAAACATGAAATATTTCATCCAAGTCTTGAGTTGATAAAAACCAGGGAATATCAAACAATTCCGTGCATACTGTGCGATTGCCATCAATTAATTTATTAGGGATCTTCATCCTTAATCGTTCAAGCAGCAAACTGATATCTACATTTGGGAACTTGTTTTTTGTTACTGATTCGTGTAATGTACTTTTGTACAGGGTTTTTAACTTGTTTGTATTAGCATTACGTATTTGGTGATGGAAGGTTATCTCACACTTTGTGTTGGAGTGCCTCGATGGAGGTGACTGCGGAACTAGGGGCCACTGGGGAGAAGGTCAAACCTTTGGGCCATTGAAATCCTTCAACCACAGTATTGTTAAAAGGACAGAGGCTTCTAGTTTAACATTTCAGGGACTCTCCTGTTTCAAAGTAAACTTGTCTGATTGTTGAATCTGGACCCAAGGTGATTAACTTTTATTTTCTCCTTTTTTTTGTGTGTGTGTTTTTGGTTAAAGGGGTGGGTGAGGGAGGGGGTTACCATGCAACAGATGAAGTTTGGGGGGGGGGGGGGGGGGAGGGGGGAGGGAGTGATGAAGCTTCGTAAGTGAACTGTGCAATTCTTTAAGCATTCCAACCTGTTTAAACAGTGACGGAGATTTGGTGGTCAAGATGAAATTAAAGAAAACTTAAACCTTTTTTTCTCTTCATTTTGTGACTTCATGTTCTGCCTTTGCTGTTGTATTGTGCCAATGTATTGAGGTTAGATGGTTGATCTTGCTCACGATTACCTAATTAAATGGAAGAACAATTTAGAGGATCAAAGGACCTACACTTGGGGGTGAGAGTTGGGCTGTGGCTGGTGATAAAATTGGGCTTTTTGAGCTCCATCATACAATCCAGGTGAAGATTAGATTCATAAACCTGTGGGGGTGTTCTTCAAAATATTAACTGTGTTCCAGATTACAATGACCAATATTGTACAACCATGGCAACTGCTTGTGCTTTGCCCCAGTAAGAGGTTGGATAACATGGCTAAGCCCAGTCTTGGCCAGCAGACGGAGTTGGGTGGATTATGGAAACCGAACAGGGATGCTACCAGTCCACTAGACACACTACTTTGGGCAAGAGCTTACAATGTCACCTGGAGCAAGTGAATCACATTGGGAGTGATTCAGCTCTCATTTTGAGCCGAATGGACACTGTTGTGGAAGTTTAATTCTATTGTGGAATGTTTCAGAGGAAATTAACTTTTTGTAGCTCACCTGGGAGTTCCTCAAGAACCTGGGAGTTCCTCGAGAACCTGCAAGTTCTCACACCATTGAAAGAGTAATGATTGAGCAAGTCCTTGTGTGGCCAAGACGTCCAGGGACAAAGCATGACCCTGGATTAGCCAAGGCATGAAAATGAATAAGCAGACCCCAAACAATTATGATTTGACACTGGTTGTCATGTGCCGAGATCAGCTATCTGATCCCTGCCCATCATTCACGCAGGGTCACTGAATAACCCTTGTTGATTTCCCTATTTGAAGTACTGGGATCAATTGTACCCTTGTAGGTATTCAGAGGGATGAGTCAGATCTTGATTTTTTTTTTTTTTTGCAGTTTAAATGGCTGAACTTGCATTTGAATCTAATTGTCAGCTGATCCCAATGCATTGTGACAACCATGGTGTTAGATCATGTGAATAATTGTTTGGGGGTAGCAAACTGTTTGTCAGGGCCTGCAAAGCACTGCTTATTTAGCATATTTATGGACATTCGCATGTCTTGGTTAATCCATAGTGTGAAGATTTGATGTCTCTGGCTGTGCTGGCCATGCAGGGAGTTGCTCATTCATTGCAACTTCACACCAAATTGGCTCTGTGGTTTGATCCTTTTGAGGAACACTAGGGAAGGGACCTAATAAAACGGTTGAAATTTGACGTTTTAATTTCATCAATGCTCATTATTTCTGATTTCATGCCAGATTTCATGGACAGTCACTGGATTAACATTGGGGCACTTCGAGTAAGTACTGGGTGAGATATTTCTGGCTGGTCTCCCTGTCCCAAGTGACTGTGGGGATATGCGAAGTTGGGATATTTGACGATTTGGAAAGGTATTGCCAAGTCTCAACCTGTAGCTGTCTCATTCGGTCTCATTTTATACCTCCAGTGGAAGCTGCTCACTCATTGGGCTGAATGGTGTGAACAGAGACACATTGTACCTGAGCTGGCTCTGGTCCAAACTAAATTTCAATTCCCAATGACCAACTTAAATTGAGACTTCTGGAATAAAGACCGAAAGCTCTATTCACTGAACACTATTGTAGGCCGCTCCCACTGAACAAACTGAAAAATCCCACTCCATGGTTTTGTAGACAAACTAGTTTTAAAATGATTTGTAACTTTTGAGGGTTTACTTGTGGAACTCTGCCTCATGGTAATGCTTTCTTGGAAGTTCTCCCTCTAGCTTAAGCTAGGCAAATTAGAATTAGAATTAGAACAGTACAGCACAGAACAGGCCCTTCGGCCCTCGATGTTGTGCCGAGCCATGATCACCCTACTCAAACTCACGTATCCACCCTATACCCGTAACCCAACAACTCCCCCTTAACCTTACTTTTTAGGACACTACGGGCAATTTAGCATGGCCAATCCACCTAACCCGCACATCTTTGGACTGTGGGAGGAAACCGGAGCACCCGGAGGAAACCCACGCACACACGGGGAGGACGTGCAGACTCCGCACAGACAGTGACCCAGCCGGGTCTTCCAGTCTCCTTCAGTGCTCGGATCTGGTCTGTAATCCAAGTGTGAGCTCCCACCTGTATGTCTGCATGGTGAACCACTTGCCTCTTACGCTCCCTTTCAGGTCCTAGCAGACTGATCTGTCAATTTAAGTTTCTCCAATGGTGCCATGTTTGCCTCCCTGCCACCAACCCATCTACATGCAACATTAATTACATGGGCCTGTGTCCCGACAGGTTTGCTTTATATTAAAATTAAATTTACAGTTGATGTCTGGCAGTGGTTAGCACTGCTGCCTCAGCACCAGGGACCCAGTTTCAATTCCGGCCTCTGGTAAATGTGAGTTTGTGCTTTCTCCCCCTGACTGCGTGCGTTTGCTCCGGTTTTCTCCCACAGTCCAAAGATGTGCAGGTTGGGTGGATTGGCCATGCTAAATTGTCCAAAGGTTGAGGTGGGTTATGGAGATAGGGTAGGTTTGTGGGCCTAGATAGGGTGCTATTTCCAAGGGTTGGTACAGACTCAATGGGCTGAATGGCCTCCTGCACTGTAGGGATTCTATGACATGATTCTTGACACCTTAATAGTCTATCCACTCAAAATGCTTCTGCCATTGAGTGTACTATTGTTGCCTTCTTTACTTTGGGGTGAACCACAAACTGTTTCTTATCGACCAAATGACCACAACCAATATGTTGGCTCAAAAACAGTTTATTAATAGCACAAGACTTGTGGCTCTGTACTAAACTACACCTAACAACTAAGATGACCTTTACTTAACTTGGAGTGACCAGCACTGTGCAAGATAAGGCCTTTATCCGGGTCCACGTGGTTGGTTTGGAAGTTGTTGGGTTTGTCTCGGCTGGGCTCGTCCTTCAGGAATGGTCACGGGTCCTTGAACTTGTTTGTCTTGCTGCAGTTGGGCGCACACAGGCCGGTCCCAAAAGGGGCAGATCTCTGGTGCGCAGGGCTTTTTTATCCTTTGTCTCTTTCGTGCCCTTTTGAGCAGTCCTTACTCCGGGTCCAATGGATCGATAGGGTTTTTGATCACCCTCATCAATCTCTGCCAATTAGGGGGCGGATACCTCAATAGCTGGGTGGGTCCTAGCTATCCGGATAAGGATAATCCAGGGAACAACTAGCCGGTGAGCCTTATGTCAGTGGTAGGGAAATTACTGGAGAGAATTCTTTTGAGACGGGATCTACTCCCATTTGGAAGCAAATGGACACTTTAGTGAGAGGCAGCATGGTTTTGTGAAGGGAAGGTCGTGTCTCACTAGAGTTTTGAATAGGTCACAAAGATGATTGCGGGTTGGGCAGTGGATGTTGTCTATATGGACTTCAGTAAGGCCTTTGACAAGGTCCCTCATTATAGATTGGTACAAAAGGTGAAGGCACACGGGATCAGGGGTGAGCTGGCAAGGTGGATACAGAACGGGCTTGGTCATAGAAGGCAGAGAGTAGCAGTGGAAGGGTGCTTTTCTAATTGGAGGGCTGAAGGGCCTGTTCCTGTGCTGTACTTTTCTTTCTTCTTCTATAATTGTCCTAGGCACATGGGTCTTTCCAAATAAGGGGGGGGGGGGGGGGGGGGGGGTGGTGGTGCTGGTTCGTCTGCTACTGTTGTAATTCCTTGATTCAAACTCTATTGTCCTGGTGGAAATGGTGATCGACTCTTATGGATACAAGTTTCAGCCAAGTCTGGTTTCTTTGCACAATACACAGAGGTTGTGTGTACCTGTCTCTCCCAAATTGACCACAACTCCCATGGTCCTTTGCAGGTGGCCATTTTACATGGCTACAATTCAATTACACTACATCTTCCCAGGGCAATTCTTCCTGCCTTTCTTTTAGCTCTCTCTTCTGTCTTTCCTCCCTCACCCGGTCATGTTGTTCCACCTTGTTTGGGATTGTCATTTTTAATAGTCGCACTTGTAACATTCGCTGGCCGTTCCTTTATAGCGATGCATATTTTTCTCTTTGCTTTTTGCATTAAGTATTTCCAAAATTTGATGCTGCTGCTTATAAGGGTATAGTGACATGACCTTTGTTTAAATTCTGTCTGACTTTAGCCTTAAAGTCTGATCTGGTGGTCGGCACCACGCATTTCCAATAACACAGCATCTGATTCTTTGTAAAAGTGATAAAGTTAGATCTGATCTGCAGCATAATCACATGCACTTCAGGTCACATGTCCTGGACCTGTGGGGAAGAGAACTGTCTAAATTTAACCTTGTACACATGTGAGCAAAAGGGAAAACATCCAGTATTGGATAGGACAGAGCACAGACCAACAGGTACATGTTGCTAACGCCCCACCTCTCATCCCTAATTCTATTAACCTTGTGTTTATCTAGCTTTTTGTTATTTGTCTCGACCACACCCTCTGGTTAGCCGGTTTCACATTCTAACCACACTCTGGCTGAAGAGATTCCTCTTTTTAAAGTTCTCTATTGGTTTTGTGGCTGATCCTCTCCTAGTTCTGGTCTCCCATGCAAGTGGCAATATATCCACGCGAACCCTTTCTGAAACTTGAAGACAATAATTGGGTGAATCTTTCATGTAAATAAGGCCCTCCAGTAGTATCCTAGCAAACCTGTTATGGTGTCTCGTTAACAGCTCTCCCATGGTGGTTCCACACAAGTTTCATGCCTATTTTTGAGTTAAAACACACTAGAAATGAACCACGTTTTGCCTATTTTATGACCTTACTAAAAATGTATCATTACTTGGTGATTTGTGAATCTGTATCCTATGTCCCACTGTTCCTTAATCTTTGAGATTATGTGGCCCTTTTTTTTGCCCCCACCAAATTATTGTTGTGAAATTTTGTAAAAGGGAAGATTATTTATTTTTGTCACCTAAGACTAATAAAGAAAGCTATTGGAAGTCTGAAGTATCAAAATGTGCACCAGCCACAAAAGTTGCAAATGGAGGAGATGGAATCCAGTTCCTGGTTGTGGCCATCTTGCAATGGAGTTACTACAGATTTTTCTGGGGGTAAAATGAGCTCCTGTTTCCAGATTGCCGTCCAGTGATCCTGCTGTAGAGTGTGGGCATTGGACTGAACACTCGATCAGGCCCTGCTCGGCTACCTTCACCCTGTCCAGCCGATGGGTACTCGGGAACAACCACAAAAAACGAACTTGCTTTGACTCCATAAGTGGTTAGCGTTGTTGCTTTACAGCTCCAGGTTCCATTCCCAGCTTGGGTCACTGTGCGGAGTCTGCACGTTCTCCCTGTGCCTGCGTTGGTTTCCTCCGGGTGCTCCGGTTTCCTTCCGCAAGTCCCGAAAGACATGCTTGTTAGGTGATTTGGACATTCTGCATTCTACCTCAGTGTAGCCGGAGTGTGACGACTAGGGGCTTTTCACGGTAACTTCATTGCGGTGTTAATGTAAACCTACTTGTGACAATTAAAGATTATTATTATTATTCCATGTCCTCACTTTAACCATTGAACTGTTTTGAAGTGTGTTACATACGAAATAGGAACAGGCGTGGGCCATCCAGCCTACTCTACTACTCTACCACGTGGCTGACTCAATTGTGGCCTCAACTCCACTTTTCCACTTATGGCCTGTAACTCTCAACTCTGTGATTAATTAAAAATCTAATTCCAGCCTTGAATATCTTGTTCTCTGGTGGAGCGAATGCCATGGACTAATGACCCTCAGAAATAAGTTTCCCTTATCTCAGTTTTACATGGGTGACTTCTTTTTAAAGTGTGTTTCCCAATTCTAGACCCCTGCCCCCAACTACGCGGGGGGGGGGGGGGGGGGGGGGGGGGGGTGAGAGTCGGAGAGCACAGAAAGGGCCTTTCGGCCCATCCTGTGCTGCTAAAAACAACAACCTATTCTAATTGGGGTCAGGGTCGGAGCTTCTTTAGAATTTCGCACATCAAACAGGAGAGAAAATAGGAAACTGGAAACGCCCAGAAAAATCTGCAAAGATACAGCAGGTTGACTGAAGGAAGATTAGTGAGCATCAAAAGAACATTTCTGATCGATTATTTCATTCTAAATGTGTTTTTCTCCCATTTTCTGCACATTTCAAGAATTCCCTTTTAAAAAATAAATTTAGAGTACCCAATTAGATTTTTTTTCAATTAAGGGGCAATTTAACGTAGCCAATCCACCTAATTTACACCTCTTTGGGTTGTGGGGCTAAAACCCACGCAGACACAGGGAGAATGTGCAAACTCCGGACAGTGACCCAGAGCCGGAATTGGAACCCGTGTCCTCAGTGCCGTAGGCAGCAGTGCTAACCACTGTGTCACATGCCGCCCTAAGAATTCCCTTTCTAAATGTTGAAAGCACAGGCGCTTACTTTCCAGTGCAATGATTGACGACAGGCTAGCACAGAAAACCTCTGCTTCATTTTAATGCAGCAGACGCTAATTCCAGTTGGCAGGAAACAGAGGGATCTGGTCCGAGAACGAGGAAAGATTTGCATTTATATAGCGACTTTTGTGATCCCGGGCTCTTGGAAGGCGCGTTGGGCAGCCAGTGAAGGTATTCTGAAGTGGCGTCAGCTGATGTGTGCCCAGCAAAATCCCAGCAAAGTTACAAAATAAATGACTGGATTTTCTGGTTTAAGGATACACGTTGACCAGGACACTGGGGCAGTGGGGTGCGCGGAGGGGGGGTGCGTGGTGGGGGATGAGGGGGGTGCGTGGTGGGGGATGAGGGGGGTGCACGGTGGGGGATGGGGGGTGCACGGTGGGGGATGCGTGGAGGGGGGGTGTGCGGTGGGGGATGGGGGGGTGCGCGGAGGGGGGTGCGTGGAGGGGGGTGCGCGGAGGGGGTTGCATGGAGGGGGGTGCGCGGAGGGGGTTGCATGGAGGGGGTTGCGTGGAGGGGGTTGCGTGGAGGGGGGTTGGGGTGGGGATGCGCGGAGTGGGGTGGTGCGTGGAGGGGGTGGGGGGTGCGCAGAGGGGGGTGGGGGGTGCGCGGAGCAGGGTGGGGGGGTGCGTGGAGGGGGGGTGCGTGGAGGGGGGGGTGCGTGGTGGGGGGTGCGGGGAGGGGGTTGCATGGAGGGGGGTGGAGGGGGTTGCGTGGAGGGGGGTGGGGGGGTTGCGTGGAGGGGGGTGTGCGGTGGGGGATGGGGGGGTGCGCGGAGGGGGGTGGGGGGGTGCGTGGAGGGGGTTGCATGGAGGGGGTTGCGTGGAGGGGGTTGCGTGGAGGGGGTTGCGTGGAGGGGGTGGAGGGGGTTGCGTGGAGGGGGGTTGGGGTGGGGGTGCGCGGAGTGGGGTGGTGCGTGGAGGGGGTGGGGGGTGCGCGGAGGGGGGTGGGGGGTGCATGGAGGGGGGTGGGGGGTGCGCGGAACAGGGTGGGGGGGTGCGTGGAGGGGGGGTGCGTGGTGGGGGGTGCGGGGAGGGGGTTGCATGGAGGGGGGTGGAGGGGGTTGCGTGGAGGGGGGTGGGGGGGTTGCGTGGAGGGGGGTGGGGGGGGGTGCGCGGAGGGGGTGGGGGGTTGGTGGGGGAGGGGGACTGGTTTTCGTTCAGTAGCGCTGTGGGATTGTGTCTGTGTCAGCGGCTTCGGTTTAACGTCTCGCTAAGGACTGTAAACGGGGACTGAACGCCGCCACTCCGCTGATTCAGAGGCGCGGGTGGAAACCGCCGATTGAGTATTTACAACATTCACTGCTGACCCCCCCCAACTGTTTCTGCAACTTCAACTTGCCCAGTTATCCCCAAACAAGCGGCAGCCCTTCCCAAGGAGAGAGTGACCGCAGATACCCGGGAGCTGGACTCAGAGCGCCGCTCACAGCCACAGGGTGGGACTGGGTCAGAGTGTCTGTCACCGGCCCCGGCCCCGGCAGCCCTTCCCAAGGAGAGAGTGACCGCAGATACCCGGGAGCTGGACTCAGAGCGCCGCTCACAGCCACAGGGTGGGACTGGGTCAGAGTGTCTGTCACCGGCCCCGGCCCCGGCAGCCCTTCCCAAGGAGAGAGTGACCGCAGATACCCGGGACTCAGAGCGGCGCTCACAGGGTGGGACTGGGTCAGAGTGTCTGTCACCGGCCCCGGCCCCGGCAGCCCTTCCCAAGGAGAGAGTGACCGCAGATACCCGGGAGCTGGACTCAGAGCGCCGCTCACAGCCACAGGGTGGGACTGGGTCAGAGTGTCTGTCACCGGACCCGGACCCGGGGGAAACATTCACCTCACCTCGTCCATGGCGGCTACTACATTCTGGACAACTTTTCAATCAAATCCCAACTCTCACCCCCTCCCCACTGCACCCCGACAACACCACAAAGAATTTATTTTGGGCAGGGCACAGCCTGTCCGCACACAGACAGCCAAAACACTCCTTGTAAACAGGAGAGTTGCAACACTGTAATAACCTGTGATGTAAACATAACGAGTTTAAGGCGTGGGGTGTAAACTGCGATAATCTAATCATGATGCATTTTTTGGGGGGGAACTAAGAGTTAACTGGAGGGAGGTGAACAAGGTTCAACGGGGTGGCAGTGACTTGAGTAATATTGGTGAGATCTGACCCTCACCATGTCTCCATATATTGGGGGCTTATTTGCTCTCCCTCTGCCAAACAGCAAGGGAAGACCAGCAGGTCCTTTTTTATTCATTCCCTTTCATGGTGCAGATCTGCAGCCGAAGCCCAGGAGAGAGGACACACGTGAGAGAGGGTGGGGAGAGACATCAATATCCCGCCTCCTCCCTGGATCAATGACAACAGTGGCCAGAAATAGAGCTGGAGGCAGAATATAGGCGAGTGGAGAGAGAGGGTCGGCAGCAATCCAGCAGCAGCGTTACCTTGGGAGGGAGGACAAGGTCCCTTGTTGTTTTCTCCAGTTGAAACCTCAGGCTTGGCTATGAAGTACTATTCAGCAGCTGTCTCCAGATACCCTGCGGTCAGCCTTCCGCCCGCCCGCACCGTGCGCTTCCCCAATGACATTGTCTTCCAGGATCACATCCGCCAGGGTGACCTGGAGCAAGTGGGGCGCTTCATCAGAGCGAGAAAGGTGAAGCTGGACACTGTGTACCTGTCTGGTAAGTGCAGCCCAGTCACTGCTCCTGTTTAACATGGGGACCGAGCAGGGACCCCCAGCTCATGCTGGCAATGGGAGGGATTTAAAAAAAACAATCATTTGCCCTTTGAGTTAAAACAAAAGAAAACGTCAAATTATTCCTGTATCCGTTACGCCCGCCGTTAAATACATTGTTACATTAAAGAAGCAAATATTGTGACACATCCTGTATTTTAATATGGAAGGAGCAGTATCATTGTTACACTGTCATGTTACACTCCAGTGTCACACTTGAAACTCACAGGTTCCTCACTACATACCCCACATTTCCACCACTTTCCATCCCATATCTCCATTGTTTTAATCTCAATGTGTTTGTCCATTTACTGTAATTTATATTGGGGACTATTTGCAGGCAGAAAGATGTGAAATTTTCCCACTTTCCACACCACCAATCAACTCCGACTAGAAACTTTTGTGCAGATGATCAACCCCTTTGCTTGTGGTGTGTTACCCGCCTGGTGCTCTGTGAACTGCAGATTACAATATAATCTGGCAATGGTCAAATGTCAGATTTATTCCTGTGAAATGATGGCATTGTTTTTACCGTGGATTTTGGAAGCTTTTCTTTTGTTGTCGATTGAATGGTTTGGTTTACATTTTCATTTCAGGAATGGCAGCATTACACGAGGCTGTCCTGTCTGGAAACTTGGAGTGTGTCAAACTGCTGATCAAATACGGGGCTGATATTCACCAGAAGGATGAGAATGGTTGGACTGCTCTCCATATAAGCTGCAGTGATGGGTACATAGAGATTGCAAAGTAAGAATAAAATTTACATTCAATCGGTCGTTCTTGCGAAGTAGATTAAAAGCTTGAAAATACCAAACTAATGGGCAGCACGTTGGCTGGGCAGCACGGTGGCACAGTAGTTAGCATTGCTGCCTACAGCGCTGAGGATCCGGGTTCGAATCCCGGCCCTGGGTCACTGTCCGTGTGGAGTTTGCACATTCTCCCCGTGTCTGCGTGGGTGTCACCCCCCACAACTCAAAGATGTGCAGGGTAGGTGGATTGGCCACGCATAGAGTTTCACAGCACAGAAAGAGACCCTTCGGCCCATAGTATCTGTGCTGGCCACAAACACCTATGTATTCCAGTTCAGGTTTTCAGCACTTGGGCCACAGCCTTGTATACAATGGCATTTGGAGTGCTCACCTAAATGGTTCTTAAATGTTGTGATGGTTACAGCCCCTACCAGGCAGTGAGTTCCAGATTCCAACTCTCCTCTGGGTGTCAAAGCTTTTTTCTCAAATCCCCTCTAAACCCCCTGCCCCTTATATTAAATCTATTCCCCCTGGTTATTGACCCTTCTACCAAGAGGAAAGGCTTCTTCCTATCTACCCTACCCTGTCCATGCCCCTCATAATGTTGATTGTTCAATCAAGAATCCATCTGCTCTCGGGGCAACACGGTGGTGCAGTGGTTAGCACAGCTGCCTCACGGCACCGAGGTCCCAGGTCCGAATCCCGGCCCTGGGTCACTGTCCGTGTGGAGTTTGCACATTCTCCCCGTGTCTGCGTGGGCTTCGCCCCCACAACCCAAAGATGTGCAGGGCAGGTGGATTGGCCACGCGAAATTGCCCCTTAATTGGAAAAAATAATTGGGTAATCTAAATTTAAAAAAAAGAACCCACCTGCTCTCTTAGCGCGAACAGACTCAAAAACAGCTTCTTCCCCGCTGTTACCAGACTCCTAAACGACCCTCTTATGGACTCACCTGAATAACACTACACCCCTGTATGCTTCACCCCATGCCAGTGTGTATGTATTTGCATTGTGTACCTTGTGTATCTACAGTGCAGAAGGAGGCTATTCAGCCCATCAAGTCTGCACCGGACCTTACTGAAACCCATGTATCTCCCCTACCCTCATAACCCAGTAGCCCCCACTGAACATTTTTTGGACACGAAGGGCAATTTAGCATGGCCAATCCACCTAACCTGCACATCTTTGGACTGTGGGAGGAAACCGGAGCACCTGGAAGCAACCCACGCAGACATGGGGAGAACGTTCAGACTCCGCACAGACAGTGACCCAGCTGGGAATTGAACCTGGGACCCTGGAGCTGTGAAGCAACTGTGCTAACCACTATGCCGCCATGCTGCCCTAGATTATCTGGTTGTGATCACATTGTTGTTTGTGGGAGATTTTTAAAGTGCTTAATTAGCCATAAACATAGAATGTCCTAAAATTGTGTAAGGTACGAGATAAATGCAAGTCTTTCTTTAAACACAATGAACCCCAGATCGTTTAGTGTAGAAGTCATGTGGTTGATATTTTTTACATCTGTGTTTCATTTATCTTCCACCTTTGCAGATACCTGCTGTCCCAGGGAGCTCGGGTGGATATAGTGAATGATAATGGTGAGATCCCCATGGACCTGATTGACCCTGAAGATGTCAAGCTGCGGGCGCTATTCGAGCTCAGGGATGGCTGAGAACGCCGAACAGGATTCCTTGATTAAGGTGTGTTTCACCAGCAGACCATGACTGGATCTGAGAGTGGAACCAATCTTCAGATCTGCCATGTCTCTGGAGAGGAAGTGACAGCATTTCTCCATTAACCAGGAGAGGTTTGTGAGCTGCCGGGAGGAGAACCTGCAGTACTTGGTCAAGCGTCTACATTGTTACTCTGAGCTTATTTCCTTCAGAGTCATAGCTTTGTGCAGAGCTTTGTTCCTGTATTTTTAAACGATGCTATCAAGAGGTTAGCTAATGATTTTAAAGAACTCCATTTTTCTGTTGCCAGGTGTACTGGTGTCAGAATTCCAGACCCCCAACGATAGCATTTAGCACTGTCAGCTTCTGCCAACTCCTTGTTATGAGCTGAAATATAACAGATCTTACACACATTAGCGTCTTAATTTGCTGTGATTTTTCGCCCTGCTTTCTACATAGCCAGAGTCACCATTGACTCGCTTCTAAATATTGTAATGAGTGTCATTTTGTTAGAAAAATGCTCACTACGTTATGTTAGAGCGTGAAAATTTGAAACTGCGGTGAGCAATCTTTTTTTAAATGAATTTAGAGTACCTAATTCATTTTTTCCAATTAAGGGGCAATTTAGTGTGGCCAATCCACCTACCCTGCACATCTTTAGGGTTGTGGGGGAAAAACCCACATAAACACGGGGAGAATGTGCAAACTCCACATGGACAGTGACCCAGAGCTGGGATCAAACCTGGGGCCTCGGTGCTCTGAGGCAGCAATGCTAACCACTGTGCCACCGTGCTGCCCAAGCAGTGAGCAAATTTTGCTGAATTTTAAATACAGAACTTACCAATTCGACCTGGAATGCTCTCTCTCAGCTTCTCCGACTTTAAGATCTGCTTTGAAACCTACCTCTTTAATGAAGCATTTTAATTGTCTCTCCTTATACGTCCTTGTTTGACTTGATGTCAACTTTTGTTCTGGTTATGCCCCTTGTGAAATGCTTTGGGATGGTCCATTGTGTTAAAAATGTTTTATAAATGCAGGTTGTTGTTATAATATGCACTGGACCATATTTTGTATATTTATAAATAAATAAAGTTCTACGTTTTGTTACTAACAGTTGTGCAAGTTGACGTCTGGTTATTTTTTTGGTTTCTTTTTCTTATATCTGAAATCTCAACATTTCAATTATCTCTCTTATGATCAAGGTGCATTTCACTGCATATTTCTTACATCCCATTTAATAGATAATCCAATTCAAAAATAGGCTTCATTTTTACCATTTGGTACATTAAAAAATTATTTCTTCCTGAAAAACTTCTTAAAGTAATACTTTTTGTGCTGTGACACGATCCTTTAAAACAGAGATGAGGAGGAATTTCTTCAGCCAGAGGGTGGTGAATCTGTGGAACTCATTGCCGCAGAAGGCTGCAGAGGCCAAATCACTGAGTGTCTTTAAGACAGAGATAGATAGGTTCTTGATTAATAGGGGGGTCAGGGGTTATGGGGAGAAGGCAGGAGAATGGGGATGAGAAAATATCAGCTATGATTGAATGGCAGAGCAGACTCGATGGGCCGAGTGGCCTAATTCTGCTCCTATGTCTTATGAAATGAAGCAGATTCAAAAAAAGTGATACTTTTTTTGCATAGCGTCAAGTACCAGCATCAAACAAATCCTGTAAGCAAAGGAAATGAATTAAATTTCTTTTTATGCTCCTGCAAAAACATGACTTAACCACGGACGAGTGACCTGCAATTCCAATCAGACAAAATCACTTCCCGACATGCATTATCTTTGCAGTTTCTGAACGGGATTGTAACGTTGATGCCAGCTGGAACTAATGCTGGACTGTGGACAGTTTACAGGATCACAGAATTGTAACGGCACAGAAGAGGGCCATTCAGCCCTTCGTGTCTGCACCAGCTCTCCAAATGAACCGTTCACTTAGTGCCTTTCCCCCACCCTCTCCCTGTCACCCTGCACATTCTTCCTTTTCAGGCAATAATCAAATTCCCTTTTGAAAGCTTCGATTGAACCTGCCTCCACCACACTCTCGGACAATACAATCCAGACTCTAACCACTCGCTGCCTGGAAGGGATTTTCCTCAGGTCACTTTTCCCTCTTTTACAGATTATTTTAAATCTCTTCCCTCTCATTCTTGATCCTTTCATGGGGGGGAGCAGTTTTTCCCCATCGACTCCGCCCAGACCCCTTATGATTTTGAACACCTCTATCAAATTTCCTCTGAGCCTTCTTTTCTAGGAGAACTGTCCCAACCTCTCCAATCGATCTTAATGGTCAGTGTGGTTGGCCCTGGACTCTGGGCAGTTTTAATGGTCAGTGTGGTTGGCACTGGACTCTGGGCAGTTTTAATGGTCAGTGTGGTTGGCCCTGGACTCTGGGCAGTTTTAATGGTCAGTGTGGTTGGCACTGGACTCTGGGCAGGTTTAATGGTCAGTGTGGTTGGCACTGGACTCTGGGCAGTTTTAATGGTCAGTGTGGTTGGCACTGGTCCCTGGGCAGGTTTAATGGTCAGTGTGGTTGGCCCTGGACTCTGGGCAGTTTTAATGGTCAGTGTGGTTGGCACTGGTCTCTGGGCAGTTTTAATGGTCAGTGTGGTTGGCACTGGTCCCTGGGCAGGTTTAATGGTCAGTGTGGTTGGCCCTGGACTCTGGGCAGGTTTAATGGTCAGTGTGGTTGGCACTGGACTCTGGGCAGGTTTAATGGTCAGTGTGGTTGGCACTGGACTCTGGGCAGTTTTAATGGTCAGTGTGGTTGGCACTGGACTCTGGGCAGGTTTAATGGTCAGTGTGGTTGGCACTGGACTCTGGGCAGGTTTAATGGTCAGTGTGGTTAGCACTGGACTCTGGGCAGTTTTAATGGTCAGTGTGGTTGGCACTGGACTCTGGGCAGTTTTAATGGTCAGTGTGGTTGGCAGTGGACTCTGGGCAGGTTTAATGGTCAGTGTGGTTGGCAGTGGACTCTGGGCAGTTTTAATGGTCAGTGTGGTTGGCACTGGACTCTGGGCAGTTTTACGTTATTTGGTTTGGCACAGGACAGTTTTGGCAAATTTTCACTATAGTCGCTGGTCCAGTGTAGGAAACGCGTCAGCCAATTTGTACCCAGCAAGACCCACAAAGGACAACTGGGTACGGTTCAGGTGATCCGTTCGGGTTATAGTGGCTGATGGTTAAATATTGGCCAGGACACCAGGGCGTGGTCCCCTGCTCCTCCGTGTGATGGAATCTTTTAGGCCATCTGAGATGATTCAGTTTAATGGCCCATCTGAAAGATGACCCTTGCTAACAGTGCAACAACCCCCCCAGTGATGGGCAGCAGTGTCAGCCTGGATTACATGCTCAGGGGTGTGGGACTTGAACCCACAACCCTCAAAAGGCAACTAAGTCTGCGTGAGAGAATGATTCAGATGACGTTAATCTGACTGGGAGCGTTAACTGGAGTGGTTAGAGATTGCAACTAGTTGGAGTGGTTACAGGGATGGATTTGACTGTGAATTAATCTAATCTTAGCAGACAGAGCTGAATACTGGAATTAAACAGATATGGAAGTTCAGTTCTTGGGAATATCCAGCTGGCAGCTAGTGTTGGTAATGGCTATCCTCTTCAGCTCAGCACGCCTGCCACCTTAATGTGTAAAGGCACCACCTGTTAGTGGCACAGAGCATAAACCTCCAGGTTAGGGCTGAGTACACTAATGCAGCAGTCAGGGCACAAGGGTGGCACGGTGGTACAGTGGTTAACGCTGTTGCCTCACAGCTCCAGGGACCCGGGTTCAATTCCGACCTCTGGTGACTGTATGGCGTTTGCATATTCTCCCCGTGTCTGCGTGGGTTTCCTCCGGGTGCTCCGGTTTCCTCCCACAGTCCAAAGATGTGCAAGTAGGTGGATTGGCCATGATAAATTTGTGTCCCAAAAGGTTAGGTGGGGTGGAGGTGTGGGTTTAAGTAGGGTGCTCTTTCCAAGCACCAGTGCAGACTCGATGGGCCGAATGGCCTCCTTCTGCACTGTAAATTTTATGATTCTATGTCTGCAGAGTACACGTGTGTCAATGTTGGATGAGAACAGGGTAATTACTTCCTCAATAGCCTCTTCAAACAACTCCTGTCAGCCTCTAGCTTTGGTGATTAACCAATGGATACGTTTACGCGGTTTATTCAAATTCCGTTTCAGAGTTAGTTATTTATAAAATACCCCGTGCTCAAGTTATCTCCAGTATTTAGAAGAAAAGAAAACAAGTTCTCCCCAGTGTCCTTGATTAATAAGGGGATCAGGGGTTATGGGGAGAAGGCAGGAGAATGGGGATGAGAAAATATCAGCCATGATTGAATGGCAGAGCAGACATGATGGGCCGAGTGGCCTAATTCTGCTCCTGTGTCTCATGATCTTATGGTCCTCAATGATATTCATGGCTCAATGATCAGATGATCTGGTCAGGATCACATTGCTAATTATGGGAGCTTGCTGAGCCCACATTTGGCTGCTGCATTTCTTACATTACAGTGGAGGCTACTGTCAAAAAGAACTTTTAAAAATTCATCCACAGCAGGATATCGCTGGCTAGGCCAGCATTTATTGTCCAACCCTAAATGCCCTTGAGAAGGTTTTGGTTAGCTGCCTTCTTGAACCACTGCAGTCCATATGGTGTAGATACACCCACATTGCTGTTAGGGAGGGAGTGATAGGATTTTGACCCAGTGAGAGTGAAGGAAGGATGATTGTAGTTGTAAATCAGGATGGTGTGTGTGGAAGGTATAAATCCACACTCTCCCATTGGAGTGAACACAGAACGTTCCTCTCTCACCTGCGCAAGACACAATGCCACAGACACGGGGAGAATGTGCAGACTCCGCACAGACAGTGACCCAAGCCGGGAATCGAAATTGGGAGCGTGGCGCTGTGAAGCAATAGTGCTAACCACTGTGCTACCGTGCCATCCATTTTTTTTTTCAAAATATTTTTTTATTCTCCTTTTTCACATTTTCTCCCAAATTTACACTCACCAACAATAAACAATAATCAGTAACGAATACAATGCCAATCCCCATCTCAATAACAACAATCCCATCCTCCCACCAAACCCCCAAACATTCGCCCGCATGTTTACATAACCAAATGACAAAAAGGAACCAGGAGTCACCCATAGTCACCATTAACACATACAGTCCCCCTCCCCCAGCCCTCCCAGCCCCCAATCCCCACTAATAGTCGATGTGATCCAATTCTCGAAAGTGCATAATGAATAACGCCCATGAATTGTAAGAACCCCTCCATCCTTCCCCTCAGTTCAAATTTGACTTTTTCCAGCGTCAAGAATTCCAGCAGGTCCCCCCCCCCACCACGCCAGGGCACAGGGTGGAGGGGTTGATCTCCACCCTAACAGGATTGGCCTTCGGGCGATCAACGAGGCGAAGGCTACAACATCTGCCTCCGCGCCTGTTTCCAACCCCGGCTGGTCCGCCACTCCGAATATGGCCTCCCGAGGGCCCGGGTCCAGTTTCACGTGCACCACTTTAGAGATTACCCTAAACACCTCCTTCCAGTAATCCTCCAGCTTTGGACAGGACCAAAACACATGAACGTGCCCCGCAACGTTCACACACATCTTCAAGGAGCAGGCTCATCCTCGCCCTTGTGAGGTGCGCTCCATACACCACCTTCAACTGTATCAGCCCCAACCTCGCGCACGAGGTGGAGGCGATCACCCTCCGGAGCACCTCACACCAGAACCCCCTCCTCCATACCCTCTCCCCACTCTTCCTCCCACTTTCCCTGCCACCCATTGTTGGTTAGCTGTGGCATGGTGACTGAGGGCAGTGGTGGGAAGGGGTTCACCGATAAAGTGACTGAACAATAGGTTCTTGAAGAATGGGGAGGAGGAAAATGCAGAGGAGTGAACATTCCAAGAAACAGCCCTTCTGAAAAAGCTAGTGGAATTCAGAGAGAGAGAGGCAGCTGTCAGGAGGACGGAGCAGAGAATGTTCTGGAATGTGGTCCCACCATCCTGTCCACTCCCATGGTTAAAATGGTTTACGACAGTTACCAGGCAACCAGACATTTGTTTTGATAACATTGCATCACTGAAGCATGTGGTGCAGCTGTCGCTCGGGTAACAGACTGCTTCCCACTCACCATTTTACCTGTAACTAGATTTCTGTGTGGGATCAGGAACTGCACTGTGTAACATTCCCTCACTCACAGACAGCTAGCTCCTCCTTTCTGAACAATCCTTTGCTGACAACGGTTAAAAATGGTTTTTAGGTTCGGAGAAACCGGACAAGTTCCTTTAATTGGAGGATGTGTTAATCAGAATAAGGTTCCAGCAGCTATTCAAATGAGTTATGGAAGCTGAGGCAGTAACTACAGTATGTTAACAAATGTGTGATATATACTGTTGCCATTTCTTCTGTCCTGAAGCTGTTGCTCTGCCTGCAGTTTACAATTCTTCTTTTTTTAAAAAATATAAATTTAGAGTACCCAATTACTGTTTTCTAATTAAGGGGCAATTTAGCATGGCCAATCCACCTACCCTGCACATCTTTTTGGGTTGTGGGGGTGAAACCCACGCAGACACTGGGAGAACGTGCAAACTCCACACGGACAGTGACCCAGAATCCAACCTGGGACCTCGGCGCTGTGAGGCAGCTGTGCTAACCACTGCGCCACCGTGCTGCCCTCGCAGTTTACAATTCAATGGTACGCGGCCCTCTGTTACCATTAGCAAGCAGGGCAAGCTTCAGCGTTTGAGCACAGACAGTGAGGGCCGATAGATTTCTTCCTGGAAGGCTGGGGGGTGGGGCCTCTCAAAGCCTGGTTCTGTCTTTACCCGATATTTATAGACATACTTTCCAGTTGTGTTCACAGTTCTTTTTTGTTTTGGTCCCCATCAATCTGCAACGTTGAGGGTCATTGCATCCACAAGGACCGCTGCCCCTCGCTGAGGTCAGCAAACACAGCATAGACCAGAATTCAGAAACTCGCAATGCAGGGTGATTCCTCTGCGCTCAGTTAGGATGGATGGTAAGAGCAAATATCAGCTGGGCTCCTGCCTCTGGTCATTATTCTTGCATCGTCGGATAATGAAACAGTTTGTGCTTGTACATAACAAGGACTTGAGAATATTCATGCTAAGATTAAGAAGTGGCAAGTAACATTCGCACCAGACAATTGTCAGGCATTGACCATCTCCCACATAAGAGAAACTAACCTCCCTTCATTGGCATTAACTTTATTTAATCCCCCACTATCCTGGAGGCTACATTGATCAGAAACTGAACTGGAGCAGCAATGTAAACACTGTGGCTACTATAGCAACGCAGAGGCTGGGATTTCTGCAGTGGGTAACTCACTTTCTAACTCCCTGACAACCATCAACAAGGCACGAGTCAAGAGTGCGATGGAATACTCTCCACTTGCCTGAATGAATTCAGCTCCAACAATACTCAAGCAGCTCAACACCACCCAGAACAAAGCAGCCTGTTTGATTGGTCCCCCTTCCACCTCCTTCAACATTCAACCCCTCCACCAGCGATGCACAGTGGCAGCCATGTGCACCATCTACAAGATTCACTGCAACAACTCCCCTCGGCTCCTTCGACAGAACCTTTCAAACGCATGACCTCTACCACCTAAAAGGGCAGGATAGTAAACACTCAGGAACATCACCACCATAAGGTTCCCCTCCAAGTCCGTCGCCATCCTGAATTGGAACTATATTGCCCCTCCCTCACTGTCACTGAGTCAAAATCCTGGCACTCCTTCCCTAACAGCACGGTGGGTGTACCTGCACCACATGGACTGCAGCGGATCATGAAGGCAGCTCACCACCACCTTCTCAAGGGTAATTAGGGATGGACAATAAATGCGGGCTCAGACAGTGATATCCACATCCCCAGAATGAAGTTTTAAAAATCAAGAGAAGAAATTAAGAAAGATGGGGTGCATTCTCCATGGCTACACCTCTACCAATCAAAGCCTACTGGCCAGCCAATCAGCACTCTCTTCCCATGTAGTACAAATTGTTGTTCTTTTACATTTGGTATTCTTGTGAATTGTCCTAATGAGAACATGTGCCTTTGTCAGCAATACTCAATTTCTGTACGACCAAACTATGGGCATGAAGTAAGGGCAATCTTGCTTTGGACTGTGATGCCACCCTTGGTTGAGAAGCCTGTTTGACATCGCTTTAAAGGTGAATAATGAACAATTGGTTGAGGGACCGAAGGGTGCTATAAAAGCTCAGGGGGCCTGAGAAGGTAAATTAAACAGCATTTAATTAGTTGGGGCGGCACGGTGGCGCAGTGGTTAGCACTGCTGCCTCACAACGCCGAGGAGCTGGGTTCGATCCCGGCTCTGGGTCACTGTCCGTGTGCAGTTTGCACATTCTCCCCGTGTCTGCGTGGGTTTCACCCCCACAACCCAAAGATGTGCAGGGTAGGTGGATTGGCCACGCTAAATTGCTCCTTAATTGGGTATTATTGAAGCACTTAATTAGTCAACAAAACGTATGGGCCGCCAATGCAGCTCCCAGCTCAAATGTCCCAACTGAGTCTACCGATCACGCCGGTCCAAGCCCAGTCCGGTGAATTTAGGAATCCCAGCTGGGCATGCCTCTTCCCACTAGAGGGGGAGCTCGCAATCCACCAGTCCCATGGAGAGATCAATTGAGGTGTCCCCATGGGTCTCGTGAGGGTTACTATAGGTACCAGACCCCTATTGTCACGAATCAATCATCTGACAAAATCTACGGGAGGAAAGATTTCTGGGATTTGGCAATATTTTTGTTTCTCCGTAAGGAAATAGAAGCTGCTGGAGAAATTCTAAATTTATTTATTAACTGACGTTCCAAAGTAAATCACAATTTAATTCATTTTCGGGCGATTTTCTGCTTCAAAGAGAATGAATCGGAGGAAACCACAGCTGCAGAATCTGCTGGGTTTGTGTTGGCAGAGGTAAAGGTTCTATGATGGCAATGGTGATGATGTGTCAGCTGGGACACTTTGGCAGGACATGCGCCTCTGACTGAGAAGGTCATGGGTTCAAGTCCTATTCCAGAGATTCAGCCATGCAATCTTGGCTGAAGCTTCAGCTCTAGATCAATGCAAGCCTTTCCGTGATCAGTAGGTCCTACATAATCAGAAATCGTCGCCTGATTTTTAAGAAAGGCTGGAACATTAATACGCTCTCCGATTGAGATGCAGCAAGGCACGAGTGTCAGGGCACAGAGTCCTCTTTATACAATCACTCACCATGGCTGGAACAAGATCTTAGCTACTATAATGTGGAGATGCCAGCATTGGACTGGGGTGGACAAAGTAAGAAGTCTTACAACAGCAGGTTAAAACAGGGGCTGTTTAGCACACTGGGCTAAATCGCTGGCTTTGAAAGCAGACCAAGCAGGCCAGCAGCATGGTTCGATTCCCGTAACAGCCTCCCTGGACAGGCGCCGGAATGTGGCGACTAGGGGCTTTTCACAGTAACTTCATTTGAAGCCTACTCGTGAAATAAGCAATTTTCATTAGGGGCTGGTTTAGCTCACTCAGCTAAATTGCTGGCTTTTAAAGCAGACCAAGCAGGCCAGCAGCACGGTTTGATTCCCGTACCAGCCTCCCCGGACAGGCGCCGGAATGTGGCGACTAGGGGCTTTTCACAGTAACTTCATTTCATTTCATTTCATTTTCAAGTCCAACAGAGAAAAGCAAATTACTGTGGATGCTGGAATCTGAAACAAAAGGGAAAATGCTGGAAAATCTCAGCAGGTCTGGCAGCATCTGCAGGGAGAGAAAAGAGCTAACGTTTCGAGTCCGATTACTCTTTGTCAAAGTTCAAGTCACACCTCAGGTGAATCGTGATGAAGGACCTGCGCTCCGAAAGCTAGTGATTCAAAACAAATCTGTTGGACTTTAACCTGGTGTTTTAAGACTTCTTTCTTAGCTACTATAAACTATATTTTAGTCAAACAATTAATTTCCTGAGTCATAGCTCACATTTAATCAAAGGTCACTCGGCTTGTTCGCGTCAGGAATGTTGTACCATGTGACACACGATTCAATGTAGTTGATCCTGCCCCCAAAAAATGCATTTCCTTCCTGCAACTATCCCACTAATTGTCTCCCATCTTTTCAATTCCTTCTGTCTCATTCTCTTCATTTTAATCAACAGAAGATCGATAAGAAACGACTTGCCTGAGGATAACCTCATGCACCTTGCAGCCAATAAAACACATAGGTGATTTGGGAGACACGGGTGTTTGAAGTGTGATGATCACTGTTGTAATGTAGCAAACACGGCAGCCAATCTGTGCACAGCAGGATCCCACAAATGGCAATGTAATGAATGAACCGATGACTTTTTTTTGTGTGATGTTGGCTGAGGGATAAATATTGGCCAGGATACCAGGGATGGCTCCTCTGCCCGGCTTCAAAAGCATTGTGGGGTCTTCTACATCCAGCTGATGGGGCAGACAGGGTCTCGGGTTCACACCGCATCCAAAAGATGCATCTCCATCAGTGCATCGTAAAGCCATGGGGACATGACTTTGCAAAATGCACTCCCAGGAACCACGTCTTTTTTTTTCCTTTTAAATATAGAATACCCAATTATTTTTTTCCAATGAAGGGGCAATTTAGCATGGCCAATCCACCTACCCCGCACATCTTTAGGTTGTGGGGCGAAACCCACGCAAACACAGGGAGAATGTGCAAACTCCACACGGACAGTGACCCAGAGCCAGGATCGAACCTGGGACCTTGGCGCCGTGAGGCCGCAGTGGTAACCCAGTGTGCCACCGTGCTGCCCTGGCAGCCACTTATTTTTATCATTTATTACATCAACTGGTTTGTGTGATATGTTGAACGGACACCTCCACGTTATACTGGGATAACATGATATAGTGATTGAACGTGACGTGGAATAAAAGGTTCTTAACACATCAGACCTAATTAACCCTCTCTTTTGTACGTATTTGCACACAGCTTGGATACAGAGTTCCCAGTGGGTTGATCTCATCTGAAACAAGTGTTATAATTAACCTTCACAGTCGCAGGCTAAGGAATGTAAAAAAAAAAAGGTTTTGAACACCTAATGGCTGTAAAGTGATGTCTGCAGGGAAATGTGTACATACACAGGAACAGGAATAAGGCCATTCAGCCCCTCTAGCCTGCTCCACCATTAACAGGAACAGGAGTAAAGCCATTCAGCCCCTCGAGCCTGCTCCATCATTAACAAGTACAGGAATAAGGCCATTCAGCCCCTCGAGCCTGCTCCATCATTAACAAGTACAGGAATAAGGCCATTCAGCCCCTCGAGCCTGCTCCACCATTAACAGGAACAGGAGTAAAACCATTCAGCCCCTCGAGCCTGCTCCATCATTAACAAGTACAGGAATAAGGCCATTCAGCCCCTCGAGCCTGCTCCACCATTAACAGGAACAGGAGTAAAGCCATTCAGCCCCTCGAGCCTGCTCCACCATTAACAAGTACAGGAATAAGGCCATTCAGCCCCTCGAGCCTGCTCCACCATTAACAGGAACAGGAGTAAAGCCATTCAGCCCCTCGAGCCTGCTCCATCATTAACAAGTACAGGAATAAGGCCATTCAGCCCCTCGAGCCTGCTCCACCATTAACAGGAACAGGAGTAAAGCCATTCAGCCCCTCAAGCCTGCTCCACCATTAACAAGTACAGGAATAAGGCCATTCAGCCCCTTGAGCCTGCTCCACCATTAACAGGAACAGGAGTAAAGCCATTCAGCCCGTCGAGCCTGCTCCATCATTAACAAGTACAGGAATAAGGCCATTCAGCCCCTCGAGCCTGCTCCACCATTAACAGGAACAGGAGTAAAGCCATTCAGCCCCTCGAGCCTGCTCCATCATTAACAAGTACAGGAATAAGGCCATTCAGCCCCTCGAGCCTGCTCCACCATTAACAGGAACAGGAGTAAGGCCATTCAGCCCCTCGAGCCTGCTCCATCATTAACAAGTACAGGAATAAGGCCATTCAGCCCCTCGAGCCTGCTCCACCATTAACAGGAACAGGAGTAAGGCCATTCAGCCCCTCGAGCCTGCTCCACCACTAGTCAGACCATGGTTGAGTTGGTATCTCAGCTCCATTTGCCCACCTTGTTTCCAGAATGCTTTCAAACCTTGGCTAACAAAATCCATCAGTCTCAGTTCCAAAATTTTCGATTGACCCTTAACCTCAAGTTTCTTTGCTGGGAGAGTTCCAATTTTCCATGACCCTATGTAGGCGTACACATGTCGGTGCCAGAGAACTGCTGGAGTCACGAAACTGAGCACAAGTCAGGAAACATACAAGGAATTGCCAAAAACAGCCACAAAACTGTGTCAGTATAGAGTTACCCTCAATTTCCCCCCCTCCCTCCCCACAGTATAACAGGGATGGGAGAAAGGGGGGAGAGATATGGAGGAGGGGGGTTGAGGAGGGAGCGAGGGAAACAAATCGAAAGCAGCATCCCACAACGCTACCAGTGAAACGTGGCATTTCAGGGGACAGGTTTGTTGCTAGTTGGCACCTCGACCAGCTTTTGTCTTCAGCTCATTGTTCACAGCAATTTGATGTACCAGAGAGTAAATACACAAAGCTTGTTTGAATCAATTTAAACTAATGTACAGACACAGCCAACTCTGGAGGCAGATGCAAGGTGTATGTCGATACTCAATGCTGGAAATAATTTGCATACCTTCCTCTCCAGGGTCAACAACCTTCTTGACTGTTAAATATATTCAAACTAAAATACCCCTTCAAGCTTCTTTATAAGTTTTTAAAAGTTTTAGAGTATACAATTCTTTTTTTCCAATTAAGGAGCAATTTAGCGTGGCCAATCCACCTAGCCTGCACATCTTTTTGGGTGCAGACACGGGGAGAATGTGCAAACTCCACATGGACAGTGACCCGGGGCCAGGATCAAACCCGGGTCCTCGGTACCATGAGGCAGCAGTGCTAACCACTGCGCCACCGTGCTGCGCCCCCCCCCCCCCCCCCCCCCCCCCCCATTAAGCTTCACATCTAAATCATTTTGCTTGCCAATTGTCTTGTTTCTTCTCTGAAGGCCTTTGCTGGGGTAACGTTTCACAGATTGGCAAGACTTTTTCTATTACCTTTTCCAATTGTCCATCCTTCCCGAAGCAGCCAGCAGACAGAGCCTGATCACATCCTCAGCAGTTGTCACTAGATCGAGGTTGGGAGAAGAACCGGGCATAATTTCACCCCTTCCTATGTTTGAGGCACTGAGGCTAATTCCTAAAGACACTTTGACTACCAGCTAACTCAGCGTGGACTGAGGACCGTGCGTGGGATACTTCCTCGTCTGTATAGATTAGCCACTCACTGGATAGATTTACTGATACCTTTAGCCAGAGTTGCATGGTACTGTTATTCAGTGGGGAGAGTCACTATTCTGGGGACACATTTGTTGGTGCTTTGTGCCCCCTAGTGATGCCTTTGATATAACATGAGGTGGTTCGTCAACATGAAACTTCCCATGTTCGAAATTTATAAAAAGGACCTACCACTACCATCCATGATCTGCCTCCCCCCCTGACCCCTTCTCACACTGTCACTTGTTCCTTCACTCCTCTGGATTGAAGCCGAGCAGAGCGGGTGGGGGAGGAACCAGTTATTGTGGTTCACAGAGGTACCAACAACACAGGTGGAACAAGAAATGATGATGCTGAGAGAATTTGAGGAGGTCAGGTGGAAATTCAAACGTAGAACCTCCAGTGTAACAAACTCCGGATTGCTACCCGAGCCATGAGCGAAGTGGCAGAGGGTCAAGTAGATTAGAGTATTGAATATGTGGCTGAAAGAGTAGTGTGGGAAGAAGGGGCTTCAATTTAGCTCAAGTACTGGGGATCAAGGGAGCTGCTCTGTTGGGATGGACTCCACTTAAACTGGGCTGGCATCAATGTCCTGGCAAATCATACACCTGCATTAGACTTTAAATTGAAAAAGTGGTGGGGCGGATGGTGCGCGATCAATAACTACTGAAACGAGGATGTAGTCCGAATTGAAATGCTTTAATCAACAAGATGTTTCCCCAGCAATCCGAGTACAGAAAGAAGGCCCGGCTGCTGGGAAACACGGGTTCTTATACCCCGCCTCGCTGGCGGAGTTATCTTACGTTCCGACCAATGAAATGCAAATACTTGGGCCAATGAGCAGCGAGCCTTCTCCACCAATGGTAGCTCACACTCCCAGGTACCGTAGTACCTCTAGTCATACTACCACAGCGGATTAATAGGATCCAAACCGGTTGTAAAGTTGAAACCAAGACACAGAGCTTTTCTTTATTGAGAGAATTTATTGACTTGTTCAGTCTCACAACTCTCCTCCTACTCAGCCCAATGTCCAAGCCAGCCCTATTGATATGCCCTTTTGAAAACAAATGAAGTAAACAAATTGACTAATAAACCAATTGAAAACCTTATGGAAAACCTATCAAAATTAAATGAAAATGATGTTCCCAGGGCCGATTATACATTCCAGCCCCTGCAGTGCCATCGGTCCCAGAAGGCTTCAAGTGCACCAGCATACATGGCACACTCCATCTCCAGTAGCAGCTGGGCATAAAGGTATCTGTGGACTAGGAGCAGACAGTCGGGTCTAATGATCCTGTCTGCGGCTCGTGCCTGGACGTTAATGGCCACCTTGGTCAGGGCCCAGGTGTAGATCCACGAGGAGGTCCCCTGATTTGCCATCTAGGAGTGGTGCCCAAAACTGCTCACAGTGACTCCAACTGGGATCTGACCAGGGTGTTGTTTCCGTCACTCCCAGGGTGTTGTACAGCTGAATCATAACCTCTGTGTCTTTATGTTCCAATCCTCTCGATATAAAGACTAGCATTCCTTTAGCCTTTCTGATTATTTTTTGCACTTGTGCGTGACGTTTTAAAGGATCTCTGCAGTTGAACCCCTAAGTCTCTTTGGCCATCCACTGCACCTAACCTCTATCCTTTTTTGGTCCAAAATGGATAAACTCACACTTGCTTATATTAAATTCCATCTGCCACAACTTTGCCCATTCACCTCAATATCTCCTTGCAATTTTATCCTATCATCCAGCCTGTCTACCTAACAATGCCACCTAACTTTGTATCATCCGCAAATTTGGATAAATGACTTTCCATATCTTCACCCAAGCCATTAATGAATAGTGTGAATAACAGAGGCCCCAAAACAGATCCCTGTGGTGCACCACTAGTCACCTGCCGATTAGAGTAATTACCCACTATCCCCACTCTGTTATCTGCCGCTCAACCTATTTCCAAACCATGTCAATAATTTTCCCTCGACTTCATGAGATTCCACTTTAGTCAACAGTGGGGCATTAGCAAATGTCCCCTGGAAGTCCACATAAATAACATTCATAGACATTCCCCTGTCCACTACCTTAGTCACCTCTTCAAAAAATTCGATAAGTTTAGTCAGGCATGACCTTCCCTTCATGAATCCATGCTGGCCCCCCCCTGATCGACCAAACCTTTTTGAGGTGTTCAGTTACCCCCCTCCCTGATTATAGACTCCAGCAAATTCCCCACCACAGATGTTACTAACTGATCTGTAGTTCCCTGGTTAGTGTGGCGACTAGGGATCTTCACAATAACTTGATTGCAGTGTTAATGTAAGTCTACTTGTGACCCTAATAAAGATTATTAAAAAGTGGAGGGACATGAGCAATTTTCCAATCCAGAGGCACTACCCCTGAATCTAGGGAACTCTGGAAGATTATAGTTAGGCCATCTACAATGTGCTCCCTACTTCCTTTAACACTCCCGGGTGGAAGCTGTCAGCTCCTGGCGATTTGTCACTCTTTGTTCTATTAATTTCCTAGTTAGTGATGCTGTACTTGTATTAATTGTATTAGTCCGTGTCGTCTGTTGACTATTAGTTTTTCGGGACTTGCAGTAAGTTATGCTCCTTTTCAACTGTGAATACCGAGGCAAGGTAATTGTTCAACATGTCTGCCATTTCCCCATTATCACTGACAATATCTCCATTTTCAGCTTTTAGCAGGAGTACATTGCTCTTCCATGATATAATTATAAAATGTCTTCTTAGTTATTGTGATGCCCCTTGCAAGTTTCATAGAATCATCGGATTTATAATGCAGAAGAATCGTAGAATTTACAGTGCAGAAGGAGGCCATTCGGCCCATCGAGTCTGCACCGGCTCTTGGAAAGAGCACCCTACCCAAGGTCAACACCTCCACCATATCCCCATAACCCAGTAACCCCACCCAACACTAAGGGCAATTTTGGACACTAAGGGCAATTTATCATGGCCAATCCACCTAACCTGCACATCTTTGGACTATGGGAGGAAACCGGAGCACCCGGAGGAAACCCACGCAGACACGGGGAGAACGCACTGTCTTCGCACAGACAGTGACCCGAGCCGGGAATTGAACCTGGGACCCTGGAGCTGTGAAGCAATTGTGCTAACCACTATGCTACCGTGCTGCCCTAAGGAGGCCATTCATTCCATCGAATCTACACCGGCCCGAGAAAGAGCACCCTACTTAAGCCCATGCCTCCACCGTATCCCCGTAATCCAATAACCCCACTTTAGCATGGCCAATTCACCGAACCTGCACATCTTTGGACCGTGGGAGGAAATCGGAGCACCCGGAGGAAACCCAAGCAGACACGGGGAGAAAGTGCAAACTCCACACAGACAGTCACCCAAGCCGGGAATCGAACCCGGATCCTTGGAGCTGTGAGGCAGCATTGCTAACCACTGTGCCACCGTGCTGTCCTGCCCCCTGTGTTGTTATTGTCGGATGGCCTAATTTATTACAAGAACATTTGTAGTTAAAGCTATAAACGATTTATTAACATTAACTGTGGGTAAACTATATATAAAACAATGGATTGATAACAGTTAAATTATGCAGACTTCTGGTGGTGGCTATGAAGGCACAGAAGGCCACACATTCGGCGGCTCCCGCTTGGGTTGGAACTTTGGATCTTTTTCCCCCGATTTTTTGTCGGATCTGAAGTTTTTGTCGGAAAATTGATGTTGGATACAACTGTGATGAGGAATCCTACATCAGTGCATGGAGAAGTGGACCAGGAATTTTCGCAGAGGAAGAAATAGGCGAACGGAGAAGGCTTGGGCTGAGGCTGCATCGGGAGAAAGCATGGTTGGCGACCGGAGTTCTGGCTCGACGACCCAGCGGTCAACACAGCAGCTGATGCAGTTCATACAGGAGGGCTTCGCCAAGCAGAAACAGGAATGCTTGGGCCCGATTAAGGAGTCGATTGCGCGGCTTGAACTCAGACTGGATGCTCAAGATCGGGCGAACCAGAAAGTGGAGAAGGCGCTGGCTGAGCAGGAGGAACACCAAGCTGCAGTGGAGTTGGAGGTGGGGATGTTGAGAGACGAACAGAAAGGTTCCTGGAGAAGGTGGAAGACCTAGAGAACAGGCCCCGCCGCAGAACTTGAGAATCGTGGGTCTCCCGGAGGGATCCGAAGGAAGGGATGCTGGGGCATACAAAGCGGCTATGTTTGAGAAGCTACTGGGGGAGGGGACGTTCACCCGACCGTTGGAGGTGGACAGGGCGCACAGAACAATAGGTGGGAAAATGCCTGGCGCCGTGGGCGGGCGCCACTAAGCTAGCTGGGCGGGCTAGCTCACGGAAGCGCAGTGGGGGGTGAGCAGATGCTATGCTTGTTGGAGGGGGCTGTGTGCATAGTGCTGTTACTGGGGGGGGGGGGAATGTTCTGCTGATGGGGGAGGGACTTTTGCTGTAGGACAATAGGGAGGTCAGGGACGGAGGCTGCCTGGGGGCGGGGGCTGCCTGGGGGCGGGCCTGCGGATGCGAGGGGCGCAGACTGGAGATTGGCCCAAGAAAGGTGATGGCAAGAGGGCACGCGTGTTCGTGTATTTGAGGGGACTGAAGGTGGACGCGACAATGTTGCAGGAGACGCATCTTAGAGTAACTGACCAGGTCAGATTAAGGAAGGGATGGGGCGGACAGGTTTTCCACTTGGGGCTGGCCTCGAAGAATAGAGAGGTCGCAATCCTGATTAATAGGTGAGTGTCATTCGAAGCGGGAAGAATAGTTGCGGACGTGGGGGGGTCGGTACATTATGGTCAGTGGGAAGCTGGAGGGGCTGCTGGTGGTGCTTGTGAAAGTGTACGCGCCGAATTGGAATGATGTGGAGTTCATAAGGAAGATGTTGGGGAAGATCCCGGACCTGGATTTGCATAAGCTGGTCATGGGTGGGGGGGACTTCAACACAGTCATTAACCCAGGGAGGCTGGAGGCTGGACGTGGGACTTTTAACTGATGAGGAGGTGTGTGGGCGGCTGACGAAATGTATCCAGAACTATCTGGAGGTCAATGACACGGGGGAAGTTTCAGCAGCGGTGGTCTGGGAGGCGCTGAAGGCGGTGGTTGGAGGGGAGCTGATTTCGATACGGGCCCACAGGGCAGAGACGGACTGACTAATCAATGAAATACTACAGGTCGACAGAAGGTATGCGGAGACCCCAGAGGCAGGGCTGTTAAGGGAACGATGGAAATTATAGGTGGAGTTTGGCTTGTTAACTCCAGGGAAGGCAGTGGAGCAGCTGAGGAAGGCGAGGGGGGCGATCTATGAGCATGGAGAGAAGGTCAGTAGAATGCTTGCACAGCAGCTTAGAAAGAGGGAGGCAGCCAGGGAGATTGGGAAAGTAAGGGACAGAGATGGGAACCTGGTCGGAGATTCAGCTGGGGTCAATAAGGCATTTGAGGAATTCTGCACCAGGCTGTATGAGTCGGAGCCCCCAGCTGGGCCGGAAGGGATGAGGCAATTCTTAGGGGCGGCTGAAGTTCCCGAAGATTGATGAAGACTTGGTAGAAGGACTGGGGGTCCCGATTGGGTTGGAAGAGATAGCACATGGACTGATGTGCCATGCAGTCAGGTAAAGCCCTGGAGCTGGATGGGTACCCCGTGGAGTTTTACAAAAAGTTCTCTGGGATACTGGGGCCACTGCTGATGAGGACATTCAGTGAGGCAAGGGGGAGAGGGGTGCTGACCCCGACGATGTCACAGGCCACTATCTCATTGATCCTGAAGCGGGATAAGGACCCGGAGCTATGGGGGTCCTACAGACCGATCTCCCTACTAAATGTAGACGCCAAATTGTTGGCTAAGATCTTGGCCTCAAGGATCGAGGACTGCGTCCCGGACGTGATTGGGGAGGACCAGACGGGATTCGTTAAGGGGAGGCAGTTGGCGGCCAACGTAAGAAGGCTGTTGAATGTTATCATGATGCCCCCAGAGGGTAGAAACGTAGAGATAGTGGTCGCAATGGACGCTGAGAAGGCATTTGACCGGGTGGAATGGGATTATCTGTGGGAGGTATTGGGGCAGTTTGGATTTGGACGGGGCTTCATTGACTGGGTCAGGCTGCTCTATCAGGCTCCCGTGGCAAGTGTACGGATGAACAGGTTGACATTGGGCTATTTAAGGCTGCACCGAGGGATGAGGCAGGGGTGTCCCCTCTCATAAGAACATAACATAAGAACTAGGAGCAGGAGTAGGCCATCTGGCCCCTCGAGCCTGCTCCGCCATTCAATTAGATCATGGCTGATCTTTTGTGGACTCAGCTCCACTTTCCGGCCCGAACACCATAACCCTTAATCCCTTTATTCTTCAAAAAAATATATTTCTTTACCTTAAAAACATGTAATGAAGGAGCCTCAACTGCTTCACTGGGCAAGGAATTCCATAGATTCACAACCCTTTGGGTGAAGAAGTTCCTTCTAAACTCAGTCCTAAATCTACTTCCCCTTATTTTGAGGCTATGTCCCCTAGTTCTGCTGTCACCCGCCAGTGGAAACAACCTGCCCGCATCTACCCTATCTATTCCCTTCAGATGAGGAAGAATAGTCGGGTGGCCAAGAACCAGGGGAAAATGGACGGGAATCGGGGGAAGGTAGCCGGGGGGAGGGGGGGGGGGGATACGGGCTCAGTATGGGGGTTTGATGGCAAGCCAAGGCCCAAAACCAAACTATAAATAAATGCCTATAAACATGTGCCTCGGCCATATTGGGGAATGTAAAATATGTATGCTGGCTAAAGGGGGCGGCCACAATTATTGTTATGAGGATGCTTACCTGTAAATATTCATGTTAAATTTTTGTGTTTTCCTTTTTTTCCTTTTTTTTTCTCTCTCTCTCTAATAACTTGTAATTTGTCATATATAAAATATGAAAACTCAATAAAAAAACATTTATAAAAAAAAAAAAATCTATTCCCTTCATAATTTTAAATGTTTCTATAAGATCCCCCCTCATCCTTCTAAATTCCAACGAGTACAGTCCCAGTCTACTCAACCTCTCCTCATAATCCAACCCCTTCAGCTCTGGGATTAACCTAGTGAATCTCCTCTGCACACCCTCCAGCGCCAGTACGTCCTTTCTCAAGTAAGGAGACCAAAACTGAACACAATACTCCAGGTGTGGCCGCACTAACACCTTATACAATTGCAACATAACCTCCCTAGTCTTAAACTCCATCCCTCTAGCAATGAAGGACAAAATTCCATTTGCCTTCTTAATCACCTGTTGCACTTGTAAACCAACCTTCTGTGACTCATGCACTAGCACACCCAAGTCTCTCTGAACAGCGGCATGCTTTAATATTTTATCGTTTAAATAATAATCCCGTTTGCTGTTATTCCTATCAAAATGGATAACCTCACATTTGTCAACATTGTATTCCATCTGCCAGACCCTAGCCCATTCACTTAACCTATCCAAATCCCTCTGCAGACTTTCAGTATCCTCTGCACTTTTCGCTTTACCACTCATCTTAGTGTCATCTGCAAACTTGGACACATTGCCCTTGGTCCCCAACTCCAAATCATCTATGTAAATTGTGAACAATTGTGGGCCCAACACAGATCCCTGAGGGACACCACTAGCTACTGATTGCCAACCAGAGAAACACCCATTTATCCCAACTCTTTGCTTTCTATTAATTAACCAATCCTCTATCCATGCTACTACTTTACCCTTAATGACATGCATCTTTATCTTATGCAGCAACCTTTTGTGTGGCACCTTGTCAAAGGCTTTCTGGAAATCCAGATATACCACATCCATCGGCTCCCCGTTATCTACTGCACTGGTAATGTCCTCAAAAAATTCCACTAAATTAGTTAGGCATGACCTGCCCTTTACGAACCCATGCTGCGTCTGCCCAATGGGACAATTTCTATCCAGATGCCTCGCAATTTCTTCCTTGATGATAGATTCCAGCATCTTCCCTACTACCGAAGTTAAGCTCACTGGCCTATAATTTCCTGCTTTCTGCCTACCTCCTTTTTTAAACAGTGGCGTCACGTTTGCTAATTTCCAATCCACCGGGACCACCCCAGAGTCTAGTGAATTTCGGTAAATTATCACTAGTGCATCTGCAATTTCCCTAGCCATCTCTTTTAGCACTCTGGGATGCATTCCATCAGGGCCAGGAGACTTGTCTACCTTTAGCCCCATTAGCTTGCCCATCACTCCCTCCTTAGTGATAACAATCCTCTCAAGGTCCTCACCTGTCATAGCCTCATTTCTATCAGTCGCTGGCATGTTATTTGTGTCTTCCACTGTGAAGACCGACCCAAAAAACCTGTTCAGTTCCTCAGCCATTTCCTCATTTCCCATTATTAAAACTCCCTTCTCATCCTCTAAAGGACCAATATTTACCTTAGCCACTCTTTTTTGTCTTATATATTTGTAAAAACTTTTACTGTCTGTTTTTATATTCTGAGCAAGTTTACTCTCATACTCTATCTTACTCTTCTTTATAGCTTTTTTAGTAGCTTTCTGTTGCCCCTTAAAGATTTCCCAGTCCTCTAATCTCCCAGCAATCTTTACCACTTTATATGCTTTTTCCTTCAATTTGATACTCTCCCTTATTTCCTTAGATATCCACGGTCGATTTTCCCTCTTTCTTCCGTCCTCCCTTTTTGTTGGTATGAACCTTTGCTGAGCACTGTGAAAAATCGTTTGGAAGGTTCTCCACTGTTCCTCAACTGTTCCACCATAAAGCCTTAGCTCCCAGTCTACCTTAGCTAGTTCTTCTCTCATCCCCTTGTAATCTCCTTTGTTTAAACACAAAACACTAGTATTTGATTTTACTTTCTCACCCTCCATCTGTATTTTAAATTCCACCATATTGTGATCGCTCCTTCCGAGAGGATCCCTAACTATGAGATCATGAATCAATCCTGTCTCATTACACAGGACAAGATCTAGGACCGCTTGTTCCCTCGTAGGTTCCATTACATACTGTTCTAGGAAACTATCACGGATACATTCTATAAACTCCTCCTCAAAGTTGCCTTGACCGACCTGGTTAAACCAATCGACATGTAGATTAAAATCCCCCATGATAACTGCTGTACCATTTCTACATGCATCAGTTATTTCTTTGTTTATTGCCTGCCCCACCATATCGTTACTATTTGGTGGCCGATAGACTACTCCTATCAGTGACTTTTTCACCTTACTATTTCTGATTTCCACCCAAATGGATTCAACCTTATCCTCCATAGCACCGATGTCATCCCTTACTATTGCCCGGATGTCATCCTTAAATAACAGAGCTACACCACCTCCCTTACCATCCACTCTGTCCTTCCGAATAGTTTGATACCCTCGGATATTTAACTCCCAGTCGTGACCATGCTTTAACCATGTTTCAGTAATGGCCACTAAATCATAGTCATTAACGATGATTTGTGCCATCAACTCATTTACTTTATTCCGAATACTACGAGCATTCAGGTAAAGTACACTCTCCTCGCTGTTGTTCATACTGGCCATAGAACCGCTGGCAATTGCGGTGAGAGCCTCAAAGGGCTAGAAAGGGCTGTTGAGGGGTGGTGGGGGGGGGGGGGGGGGGGGGGGGTTGGAACACAGGGTCTTGCTATACACCAGGGGTGGGCAAACTTTTCCGTGCAAGGGCCACATTCAGAAATTCACAATTTTAAAGGGCCGCATAGTATATTAAGTAAAATAATTACTTCACCCGGTTATGATTCTGGGCGCCTCATATAGAACATAGAACAGTACAGCACAGAAAAGGCCCTTCGGCCCTCGACGTTGTGCCGAGCAATGATCACCCTACTCAAGACAACGTATCCACCCTATACCAGTACGTAACCCAACAGCCCCCCCCCCCCCCCCCGCATTAACCTTAAAAAAATAAATAAATAAAATTTAAAAAAAACATTTCTTTTTTTAATGACTTGGTGGGCCGCATAAAGACCGTAGTTTGCCCACCCCTGCTATACACGGACAATCTGCTCTTATATGTGTCGGACCCATTAGAAGGGATAAAAGAAATTATGGGGATTCTGGGGGATTTTGGCCAGTTTTCGGGGTATAAATTGAACATGGGGAAAAGCGAAATGTTCGCGATCCAGGTAAGGGGGCAGGAGAGGCGATTAGGGGAGCTGCCGTTTGGAGTGGGGGGGGGGAAAGCTTTCAGTACCTAGGAATCCAGGTGTCGCGGGAATGGGAACGGTTGCACAACGTTAATCTGGCCCGACTAGTAGACCAAATGAAGGAGGATTTTCGGAGGTGGGACGTGTTCCCGCTGTCACTGGCTGGGAGGGTACAGACAGTGAAAATGACGGTTCTCCTGAGATTCCTGTTTGTGTTTCAGTGTCTCCCCGTCTTTATTCTTCGGTCCTTTTTTAAAACTGGTCAACAAGGTGATCGCTGGCTTTGTATGGGCGGGTAAAAAGGGGATGCTTGAGCGCAGCCGGGGGGGGTTTGAGGGGTGTCGGTGTGGGAGCGGGTAGTGGCGACATCTTATAAGGGCACTAGTTTGGGAGCATTGGTAACGGCGCCTCACCGTTCCCGCCGGCACGCTACTCCACCAGCCCCATGGTGGTAGCAGCCCTGAGAGTCTGGGGGCAATGGAGGAGACATGTGGGAGCAGAGGGAGCATCGGTCTGGTCCCCAATTTGCAATAATCACCGGTTTCCCCCGGGGAGATTAAATGGAGGGTTCCGGAGATGGCAGAGAGCAGGGATCGAGAGGATGGGCGTTATGTTTATAGAGGGGAGCTTTCCCAGCTTGAGGGAACTGGAGGTGAAATTTGAACTGACGGAAGGGAATAAATGTAGCAGGTGCGAGACTTCCTACGGAGGCAGGTCTCAACCTTCCTGCTCCTACCACCAAGGGGGATACAGGACAGGGCAGTTTCCAGAGTGTGGGTGGGAGAAGGGAGGGTTTCGGACATTTGTAAGGAGCTTATGGGGTCAGAGGAAACACAGACCGAGGAGCTGAAGCGCAAGTGGGAAGAGGAGTTAGGAGGAGAGATAGAGGATAGTCTCTGGGCAGATGCGTTGAGTAGAGTCAACGCGTCCACAACATGTGCCAGGCTCAGCCTGATACAATCCAAGGTCGTTCACCGGGCTCACATGACAGTGGCCAGGATTAGCAGGTTCTTTGGGGTAGAAGACAGGTGCACAAGGTGTGCGGGAGGGCCAACGAACCATGTTTATATGTTCTGGGCTTGCCCGAAGCTATGGGGATTCTGGCAGGGGTTTGCGAATGTCATGTCCAAGGTGTTAAAAACAAGGGTGGCACCAAGTCCGGAGGTGGCGATTGTCAGGATGTTGGAAGACCCGGGATTCCAGGAGGAGAAAGAAGCAGACGCTCTGGCCTTTGCCGCTCTGGTAGCCCGGGGACGGATATTATTAGCTTGGAGGGACTCAAAGCTCCCGAAGTCAGAGACCTGGCTATCGGACATGGCTGGCTTTCTGTTTGGAGAAAATCAAGTTCGTATTGAGAGGGTCAATGTTAGGGTTCGCCCGGAGGTGGCAACTGTTCATCGACTTCTTTGGAAAAATTAACTGTGAGCAGAAGCGGGGGGGGGGGGGGGGGGGGGGGGGGTTAGTTTAGTGTAGAGTAGGTTCAGGTGGAGACCCTTCCCAACAGTACAGATCCCTCCTATCTCAATCCTAATGCCAATGCCCCATGAAATGGAACGTCCCTAATTTTCTCATCCCCATGCCAATTAAACATGGCGCAGGTAATAATCCAGAGGTTATCCAGTGTACCCAATTCTTTTTTTTTCCAATTAAGGGTCAATTTAGCGTGGCCAATTCACCTAGCCAGCACATAGAATCATAGAATTTACAGTGCGGAAGGAGGCCATTCGGCCCATCGAGTCTGCACCGGCCCTTGGAAAGAGCACCCAACCTAAGACCAGACCTCCACCCTATCTCCACACGTCTACCCGATCCCCGTAATCTCACCTAACCTTTTTTGGACACTGAAGGGCAATTTAGCATGGCCAATCCACCTAACCTGCACATCTTTGGGCTGTGGGAGGAAACCGGAGCACCCGGAGGAAACCCACCCAAACACGGGGAGAACATGCAGACTCCACACAGACAGTGACCCAAGGCCAGGAATCGAACCTGGGACCCTGGAGCTGTGAAGCAACTGTGCTATCCACTATGCTACTGTGCTGCACATCTTTGGGTTGTGGGGGCAAAACCCACGCACACACGGGGAGAATGTGTAAACTCCACATGGACAGTGACCCGGGGCCCGGATCGAACCCGGACCTCGGCGCCATGAGGCAGCAGTGCTAACCACTGCACCACCGTACCGTACTATCATCCAGAGATTGTAACCCTTGAGGATCTGTTCTTTAATTTTGTTCCTTGTTCCTGATATTTAAAAAAATTATTTTATGCATTTATGGGATATGGATGTTGCTGGTTAGATCAGCATTTGTTGCCCATCACAAGTTGCCCTTCAGAAGGTGTTGGTAAGTGTCCTCTTGAACCACTGCAGTCACTGTGGTGTAGGTACACCCTCTGTGCTGTTAGGGAGGGAGTTCCAGGATTTTGACCCAGCGACAGTGAAGGAAAATCAATATATTTCCGAGTCGGGATGGTGAGTGACTTGGAGGGGAACCTCCAGGTGGTGGGGCTCCCAGGTATCTGCTGCTCTTGTCCTTTGAGATGGTAGTGGCCTTGGGTTTGGAAGGTGCTGCCGAAGGAACCTTGGCGAGTTCCTGCAGTGCATCTTATAGATGGTAAACACGGCTGCCATTGTTCATCAGTGGTGGAGGGATTGACTGTGGAAGGGGGAGCAATCAAACAGGCTGTTTTGTCCTGGATAGTGACAATTTCTTGAGTGTTGTTGGAGCTGCACTCATTCAGGCAAGTGGAGAATATTCCATTACACTCCTGGATTGAGCCTTGCAGATGGTGGACAGGCTTTGGGGGATCAGGAGGTGAGTTACTTGCCGTGGAAGTCCTAGACTTTGACCTGTTCTGGTAGTCACAGTATTAATATGGCTAGTCCAGTTCAATTTCTGATCGATAATAACCGACAAGATATTGATTGTGGGGGATTCAGCGATAGTAATGCCATTGAGTGTCAAGGGGCAGTGGTTAGATCCTCTTGCAGGAGATGGTCATTTCCTGGCACTTTTGTGGTGCAAATGATACTTGCACTTGTCAGCCCAAGCCTGGATATTGTCCAGATCTTGTACATGGACTGCTTCATTATCTGAGGATTCATGAATGGTGCTGAACATTGTGCAGTCATCTGCGAACATCCCCACTTCTGACCTTATAAAGGAAGGGAGATCATTGATGAACCAGCCGAAGATGGTTGGGTTTCATACACTACCCTGAGGAACTCCTGCATTGATGTCCTGGAGCTGAGATGCTGGACTTCCAACCATCACAACCATCTTCCTTTGTGCCAGGTATGACTCCAACCAGCGGAGAGTTTTTCCTGATTCCCATTGACTCCAGTTTTGCTAGGGCTCCTTGATGCCATACTCGGTCAAATTCTGCCTTGATGTCAAGGGCAGTGACCCTCACTTCACCTCTGCCATGTGTGAACCTTTTGTCCATTTATGAACCATGGCTGTAATGAGGTCAGGAGCTGTCACCCTGATGGAACCCAAACTGAACATCCATGAGCAGGTTATTGCTGAGCAAGTGCCGCTTGATAGCACTGTTGATGACTCCTTCTATCACTTTGCTAATGATGGAGAATAGACTATTAAGGTGGTAATTGGCTGGGTTGGATTTGTCCTGTTTCTTGTGTGTAGGACACATCTGGGCAATTTTCCACATTGCTGGGTAGATGCCAGTGTTATAGCTGTACAAGAACAGCTTGGCTAGGGGTGTGGCAGGTTCTGGAGCACATCTTCAGTACTATTGCCGGAATATTGTCAGGGCCCATAGCCTTTGCAGTATCCAGTGTCTTCAACCATTTCTTGATATCACGTGGTGTGAATCATATTGGCTGAAGACTGACACCTGTGATGCTGGGACCTCCGGAGGAGACCGAGATGGATCATCCACTCGGCACTTCTGGCTGAAGATTGTTGCGAATGTCTCAGCCTTGTCGTTTGCACAGGTATGGTGGGCTCCTCCGTCGATGTTGAGGACTCCCATGGCAACTCCTTTCCAACTGTATACCACTGTGTCACCATCTCTGCTACGTCTATCCTGCCCATGAGACAGGAAATACCCAGGAATGACGACAGTGGTGTCTGGGGCATTGTCTCTCAGGTCCGATTCTGTGAGTATGACTATGTCAGGCTGTTGTTTGACTACTCTGTGAGATGGTTCTTCCAACTTTGGAATAAGCCCCCAGATGTTCGTAGGGAGGACTTTGTAGGGCCGACAAGGCTGGGTTTGCTGTTATTGTTTCTGGTGCGTGTGTCAATGCTGGGTGGTCTGTCCAGTTTCATTTGAAACTGGGTCCCCAGATCATTATCCTGGGTCTCTGGATTACTAGTTTAGCAGCAATACCACTACATCACTACCTCCCCAAACAGGTCCTCTTTCCAAGTCTTACCCATGTTGTTTGTCCCAATGTGAACCACAACAACTGCATCCTCCCATTCCCTCTCCAATATTCTTTTAAGCTGGTTAAAGATATCCATCACCCTGGCACCGGGTAGGCAGCACACCATGCCGGACTCTGCCTGCTTCCAAAGGATGCAATTAGTTGTCCTAATGATAGAATCTCCACCAAATGGCTCCCCCCACCCCAATGAACGGTCTTCTGTCCCACAGTGCAGTGGTCAGTGTAATGGACAATTTTAATACTTAATATTGAATAACTGCTTAATAGTGTGATTAACCAAAGCTGCAGGTGTTTGTTTGTGTGTGTGTGTGCAAGGTTAGAGAAAGAAACTGCAAAACTGATATGCCAGCTGTATGAAGGACGAGATAGTAAAGCCTGGAGAAAAACACTCCTTATATGGAATGGAGAAATACTAGTAAAGAAGCAAAGCCAGCCATTGTCTACATGAATGCCTGTGAAAAACCTGCTTATCTTTTGAATGTATAAAGACTGAAGGTTGCTGCGCTCGGGGCGCCTTCCTCTCTCTCCTGTGGTGAGAGGAATGCGTCCTCTGCAGAGTAAGAAATAAACGACTTGCTCATATCCATGACTGATTGTTTCTGAGTTTTCCTTTTTCCCATCACAGTTCTTGGCGACGAGGATGGGATCCCGTGCTTGAGACAGACACTGGGAGATTCCGGGGAGGCGTTAGCGCTGACGCCTTGAGGGCTTTTCACCTCATCTCAAACGCTTCAATTGGCCATCAGCGTGAGAGGACCAGGAATTACTGTGTCACCTCAGCACCGGGATCCGGACTGAAATCTGTGGTAAGGAATTGCTCTATTATTAATTATAGACAGTGGTGAACAGTCTCACAGTGACGGGTAGATTTAGACTTGGATCTATCAAACAGGTTGGACCTGTAAAAATACCTAAACGATAGGTATTGGTTTGCTGGTTTAGGAAAACCAAGCCACCTAAGCGGACGCGGTTACGTGTGGGAGCCTCCGGAGGAAAATCAAGTCACAAGGGATAAGGTCGCTGTGAGTCTTGGTCACAAGTAAGAGTCCGGTCATGGGTAATAGCAATGGGAAAAAACAAACAAATGCTGCAAGTTTAAATAGCCCTAATATACGATACATGGTTACTAATTATGGACAAGACTCGGTGAGCCAAGTTAAAATGTGGGTGAAGGAGTGTGGTTTTCCTGAAGGAGGAAGTTTTAGTTTAAGACAATTGGAATTATTAAAAACTCAGTTAGAACAGAGGACAAAAGAAAATGGAAAGAAAAACGAAAGGAAAAGAGAAACAATGAATTGGGCGGCTTCCGGTATGTGGAAAACAGAGGCAGAAATAAGAATTAGACGATCACAGGCGAAACCCAAAGAAACTGCAAATAAAACCAACTCTCTTCAGTGTGTTAAGTCTATTTCAGGTCACCCCATTCCGGATGATCCCGACCTGGATGGATGCCTCTCGCGCCCAACGGCTCCTCCACAAGTGGCCCCCACGAACCCAGGCCAACAGTCGCGACCGAGCCCTCCACCATATAGTGAACCCCCTCGGGGAACGCCTGAGACATCCATGGGAACTCTGCCGTCAGGAGCTGACCGTCACCCCCTTTACCCAGACATCAGTACCATGGCTACATCTGACTCCCCAGTAGCTCACCATACCCGGAGTAAGGCGACGTGCAGACCTAAATCTGCCCTTTCAGATGCACCAGAACCATTTAATTATCACAAAGGCGACGAAGAAAGGGAAGGAGACAGTAAATTCCTCGGCAATGTCCTCAATGCTCCAATGATAGAGGTGGCGGGCCTGGAAGGAGAACCGAGACTTGTCCACCGACCGTGGACAATGAAAGACATTGAATATGCCTATGAACAACTCCCGGGTCCCAGAGAAGCGGGAGGCCAGAAATTTGCAGGCGAGGTACGCAAGTTCTGCCTCGGGTTTCGCCCCACGTCTCATGAGATGCGGCGATTATTGGGGAGGAAATTGGGCGCAGACATCTCCAAGATCCGATACAATTGGCCAGATGATAATGTACGAGCTCGCCAAGTTCAACCAGACCATGCAGATAATGTGCCTTATAACGCCTTTGTTACAGGTCTGGCGGACGCCTGTCAAACTGCCTTTCTGGTAAGAATGGACATGACAAAAATTGCCATGTGTAAGCAGCGTGACGGTGAAACTGTGTCCCAGTACCTAACCCGGCTCACAGAAGTCCATAACGCTCATAATGGACTTACACCACCAGCTGACATGAATATAGCTGAAGTGACTCCGTATCAGGTACATCTGCGGAACAGTTTTATGAATGGATTAAGTGAGGACATCGCTAAGAAGGTGAAAAATACATGTATTACATGGGACACAGGGAAACTCAACTTAATCGAACAACATGCCATACACGCTGAAAGCGGGAGTCATAGTACCCTGCGAAAACTCACCAGTGGGTGCACCGATTTTCCCTGTAAAAAAGGCGACTCTCCCGGGAGAACCCGAGGGATGGAGGTTTGTACAGGACTTGCAGGCAGTCAATGATGCTGTTATGGCCAGAGCCCCTAATGTTCCGAATCCATATACCATTTTGGCACAGATCCCACCCGGGAGCAGGTGGTTCTCTATAGTAGACCTTGCTAATGCATTCTTTAGCATTCCTGTTCACCCAGACAGTCAGTACTGGTTTGCTTTTTCATTTAAGGGAAGTTCTTATACATTTACAAGGTTATGTCAGGGGTATTGTGAATCGCCCACCATCAACAACGAAACGTTAAAAAAGAGTTTGGAGCCACTAATCCTGTCCCCGGGATCAGCCCTTCTACAGTATGTAGATGATTGTCTAATCGCAGCTCCAACCAAGGAGCAGTGTGAGCAAGACACATTGGCACTATTATGCCACCTAGCTGAGGAAGGACACAAGGCAAGCCTTTCAAAATTGCAGTTCGTGCAAGAACAAGTAAAGTTTCTGGGACATTTAATATCAGCACAGGGTAAGACCTTGGAACAAAGCAGAGTGAAAGCAATCCAAGAAATCCCTAAACCCAGGACTAAAAAACAGTTGATGTCCTTCTTGGGGGTGTGCTCATACTGTAGGATGTTTATTCCCAACTATGCTGTCCTCGAAGCCCCTCTGAGTGACATAGCTCACGGGAAGGGCTTGCAAGCCCACAGTACACTCATCTGGACCCCAGAAGCAGAAAAGGCGTTCAGCGACTTGAAATTGGCTTTACAGTCTACACCGACCCTAGGAATTCCCAACCCAGATAAACCTTTAACCCAAATGGTAGATGAAAAACGAGGCTGCATGACGTCCATGCTGTTACAAGAGAACGGAGGGAAACTTCGGCCAGTGGCATATTTCTCTGCTAAATTGGACCCAGTAGCAGCGGGGCTGCCTACTTGCCTGAGAGCAGCCGCAGCTGCCGAAAAAGCAATAGCAGTCTCTAGAGATATCGTGGGGTACAGTGAATTAACTTTGTTGGTACCACATGCAGTCTCACTACTTCTCCTAGAGCAAAAAACAGCTCATATGTCTGCGGCAAGGTGGTTAAGATATAACACGGTTCTGCTGGAAATGCCAAACATTACAGTGAAAAGGTGTACCATACTTAACCCCGCCATTCTTCTTCCCACCGCAGGTGATGGGGAACCACATGATTATGTTGCTCTAACTAATGAAGTTTGTAATCCGCGACCTGACTTGCAGGATACCCCCCTACAAAATCCCGACATGGAACTGTTTGTGGATGGGTCTGCGTTCAGAGATCGAGTAGCGGGCCAGAACTGTGTGGGGTATGCCATAGTCACATCACACAACATACTAAAAGCAGACCCGCTTCCTAGACACCTCTCTGCACAAGCTGCGGAACTGATAGCCCTTACAGAAGCATGTAAACTTGCAGAAGGCAAGTCCGTTACTATCTACACAGACAGTAGATATGCCTTTGGGGTGACTCATGATTTCGGAACCTTGTGGAAACATAGGGGATTCTTAACATCAACAGGCAAACCAATCACGCACCATAGGCTGATTTCTGATCTCTTGGACCCAGTCCTCTTACCTCAGTGTATTGCAGTCTGTAAGTGTGACGCACATACAGGGAAAACCGATCCAGTCTCACAGGGAAATGTAAGGGCGGATACGGCAGCGAAAGCAGCAGCGCGAAAACCTATCAGTGATAATGTAAACATGCCAATGCTAACAGTTCCTATCCCAACAGCGGACAGACAAGACCTGCAAACACAAGCCTCACGGGAAGAAAAGAAAGAATGGTCAAAGGCAGGGGGTAAGGTAAAAGAAGGGGTATGGTACGGCCCCAATGATAAGCCATGTCTACCGAGAGCGCTATTTCCTCATTATGCTAAGTTGACACACGGCAAGGACCATGTGTCAAAAGGAGGGATGTTCAAGAGTATCGCTGCACATTGGTACACCAGAGGCTTTACTAGTTACTCCCAGAAATTTTGTGAGCGATGTGTTATTTGTGCTACCAATAATGTGGGGAGAGGAATTAAGATAAACCCAGGGGCGCACCCAGAACCACTGAGACCCTTCGAGCATATTCAAATGGACTTTATTGAGCTAACCCCATGTGAAGGGAAGAAATACTGCCTAGTAATGGTTGACATGTTCTCTAAGTGGGTAGAGGTGTTCCCTGCAGCCAAACAAGATGCTAGTGCAGTAACCAAGGCCCTGTTAACTGAAATCATTCCACGATGGGGCATCCCAGAGAAAATCAGCAGTGATAATGGCACGCCATTTGTAAACCAGGCTCTTAAGCAGGTAGGAGAATACCTAGGCATTGATCTAAGGCAACACTGCATACCATCCAGCGAGTGGAGGAGCGGTAGAAAGGGAAAATGGCACTCTAAAAAATAAGCTAGCAAAGTGTTGCGATGAAATGGGGA